>NW_014555813.1:774358-871276 GCF_001313825.1 Dinoponera quadriceps
GGGGGGGGGGGGGGGGGGGGGGGGCAAGGCTGCGGCATACACGATCTCGATCGCGGAACGCGCTATTATCACTCTCGGTGGTGGTTCGCGCGCGCGCATCCCCCCACGGGATGATAAATTATTTTAGGACGACCCGCTCTCGCAGCCGCCGCTGCACAATACGTGCACGCGCATCCGAGAGCTGATTGCGGTTTGCCGGCTTTGTCTGGAGAATTTGCTCGGGGGCGTAGATATAGCCGACATCCTGCTTCGTTCATTCGCAACGATAACTCTCTCTAACACCCCGCGAGCGCTCGAGTTATCGCGATTAGCCACACGTGCGAAGTGCCTCTCGCCTATCTGCGCGAACACGTTTCTCCGCGTACATTACGCGTACACGGCCGTATGACGGCGGGGCGATCGCGTAAATCGCGCGGAGGAGAGTGCGTGCGCGTTCACGCTCCGCTCGGCCCGGAATCACTTCGCCGTGGGTGTCCCTTCCGCGTTGCAGCCCGCGATAGAATCGACGTGTAATCCGGATTCTCCGATGACTACAAGCGCGATCAGGTTCAAGTTGAAGTGCCTTCCCGACGCGTTCTAACCAAGCGTTTAAATTTAGACCGCTATTGTTCCGCCGGAAAACACGCGACGCTCGAGAGAGAAAGAAAGGACGCGTCGCCGAATCAAATCCCCACGGTGGGATCTTCATTATCCCATGTTCATTTGCGTTGTCCTTATATATTGAGGGAAAAGTGACAGAACCGATCAGAAGTTTCGCTGAAAGGAAATACTTTTCGAAATATACTTTACGAAATATTTTTCAAGCACCGCATTTAGTTCATCGAATCAATTATAATAGTTGCTGTAATGAGTTTTCAATTGATTCAACGATTACGCTTTGGTCAATAACGATATTAACGTAACATATTTGTAAAGATGTATTAAATTTGTATAAAATTTACGTTCCCGTATAAATAAATAAATATAATAATTAAATAAATTTGTTGCGTTAACGCATAATTCATTTAGCGGACACAATATTTCTCTGAATGAGAGTGATCTTGTCGATCCAATCGCTTTTTTTCTCTCAGTTTAGAAAATATATAATGATAATACACTTTACCTCGCATTCGTCTCGACAAAAAAAGCGATGATTTACGCAGAAAAGTAGTAAATGATCTAAAAAATACGCGTCTGCTTCGCTCTAACAAGATTTTCGATTTGCAGTTTTGCGAAGATTAAGTTATTCTAAAAGTTCGTACTTGTTTTGGAATATACAAAAAAAACAGCGTATCTCAATATCACCTTTTGCTTTGCAAATAACTAATTTTTTACACGTAATGTAAAGTAAATCCAGTACTATCTTTCAAAACCCTGTCTAGCAAATTTATTTGCCTGTTCCGTACACTGGTAGAAAATTAAAATTAGTTTCGGTGCTAAACATATTTTACAGTAGTAGCAACATGCATATAAAGTTATTATTACTGTCACTACAGTAACGCTTACTAGAAAAAATGGTTCTCCTGACTATTTCTGTGGTTAAAAGATCCGTTGGCGCCGAAACTACGCGTAATTTCCTATCAGTGTGAAATGATAAAAGTGGCAATCTAAAATCACCGCACAAGTTTTGTGGACAAACTTGACTAACGAGACCTCGTATCCCAAAATTGGTCAAACTATCATTTCATCTGACGTGCGCAACGTTATCTCGTCTAACAACTTATATCTGACAACGATAACACAATCGCCGGTACAGAGATATAGCGCAGGACAGCCTGCGGGCGGCTGACGCGCGGAACGATAACGACGACGAGCGGACGACGGGAGCCTTCCTCGGGTGTAACCCGGTTCGGAAAGCGGAGACGGGCAACTTCAGATCGTGGGAGATTAAAGCGATAGAGAAACGGCATGAGCTATTGCCGGGCGCGTGATTCGCGGATCGTCGCGCCCGGCAACGGATCGCGGCAGGCCATCTAAACCCGACGCTGCGGCAATTAACCGAATTATCCCTTGACGCGACCCCGGTCGGCGGGAGCCCCGGGTGGCATAATGGCACTCGCATGTCGGCAAAGGCGCGTTTCCTACCGTGCGCATATGCGAGCCAACAGTAATTTCATCCCGCGTCGGCGAGAGAAGGCGAGTGTCGGCCGGGCGGGCGCATCCCGCGAATTAACTTCCGGGCATTCCCCGCGGCGATTGCCATAACGGCCGCAGCGAATTTCGCGAGGACGGAGATATCACGATCACGGTGTAGATGCGTCGGCACTTCGTGAACGAAGAGCACCTACGTGGGCGCTCCCGCAGGCTGCTGTTGCTTTATGGCGCCCGAGCGCGAACCGAATATTAGTAGCGGCGATAAAGTGCCGGTCAGAAAGACAGGAATTAACAGACGCGCCGCGTCGGTTACCGTTATGCATTTTCCACAGTCTCGTACCTGATATTAGCGCCGCCGGTGAAAACCGTATGTATTTCCGCGCGGAGAAAAAAAAATCTCGGTTCGCGTTACGGAATGGCGGGCCGGACGAAAACTCTCGGTGACGAGAAACGATATGTCTCCATTGTCGGGAGGGAAATGGTGAACAGGAAATGTTCGTCCGAATATTTGCCTGCGTTAGAACTCGTTTGAGAGAGAGAGATACCTGAGAGAAATTAAATGAGTAGGAACCTTCTACAGGAATTTTCCCGCTCCTACAACCGAGCTTTCGTCTGGTCCCCAGACAACAGAAATTCAGGTACACGAACCGTGTTTTTCTTCCCATGCAGATCCAAACTCATGGAATATTCTCTCTGGATTACCGCTATCCAAACGCTGTGAGTTACCACCCGCATATAACCCAAGAAAATTTTTTTCTTTTTGACACCATATGCTTGTCTCTATATAAATATATTTCTCTTATCCATCTGCGTATAAGGCTGGATCCACAATAGGTGTAGAAAGCTTTTAGCCTTTTGCTCTGAGCACTAAATTGTAACGTAATTTTCACGCAAAAGGCGTTTCCAACGCAACCAGACACTGCAATTCCTGAGATTTAAGCTATTATAATTATAACTCTCGGTAATGCGAGACGTCTTTTGTCGGAAATTACGTTACATTTTATCGCTTAGAACGAGAAACTAAAGGCTTACTATTACTACTGTAGATCTGAACAAAAGCGTTCAGACATGTGATTGGCGAAATATTTTGTTAAATATATTTCACGTTTAATTTTTTTAACATATTCTAACGTAGCAACAAAATATTTTGTAACATATCTAATTTTTGTTATCATGGTACTTTTAGAATGGCTTAAAGAATAAATAATTGGATACTCAGGTACACGAATATCCTGGTAATATGAGAAATACCCGGCAATACTTGAAAGACTCGGGTATCAGTGTAATATTTGAGATATCCGGGTAGCCAGAGTTGACCTATTACTACACATGTCTCATCTAATGACAAAACCGCGAGCCTCAGTGTTCCTCGTCTAAACGTCAAGTACTAATATTGTATGCGTCATACGAACGTAGAAAATCCCACAGACATAATATTATTTTGTCTCTTCTTGCGAGCTCGGTAAGCTTGTCATTTGTCGTATAAATTAAATCCGACAATTACCGACAACACGCATCGACTGCGAACAATCGGAATAATGTACGTAACTTAAATTTCTAGTCGAAAAGCCACCGGTTCCTTCGGCGTTGCAGCGATCGATGATGACACGCTCGTTAACGAGATATCACATTTAAATCTAATAACGGCACGATAACAGGAGCTAGATAATTAAATCGGAATTGTTTAATAGCATTGTTAGAGGATAAGAGGAAAATATAATTGTTATATCGACAATGGTATTAAATATTCAACCTCAATGCTCGGAATTATCCGCGTTATATCGATGCAATCAACATATATTTCCCACGCTTGCCACACATCGTATAACGTTATACTTTACTTGAATCATATTTCTATTATTTTATTACGAGATAATTTTCAACTTTAGTATTTTCCGTCGATTTCAAATTGCTTTTAAACAACGCGAGCATTGTTGCAGCAGTCGCAATCATCCCGCCGCGATATAATGGCAACTTTCTCTTGTGCCGTTTCCTCTTTTTTTTTTCTATTCCCTTTTTAAATCGACAGCGGAAGACGCTCGTCACAGACGGTTAATTTCGAAGAAGAGGGCAGACGGCGCCTGAGGGATCTCTCATGCCGGAGTTTAGAATAACTCGATTGTCTGCCTCTCGTTCACCTCAAACTAGAACTAGACGGTGAATCGGGCTATTTTTACGGGCATCGGAGACGCCCGGCGCTGTTTCCCGGCTATACCTACTCGATTAACTACGGTGCAACTTCGCCGTGCTCGCGCCGCACCGAAAACGGAAACTCGAAGCCTCCTATGTAGGTTTATATGATGTGGCGTAGCATCTCGGATCGCACTTCGACACGTCTCGTTTAAGCTTCCTTTTACGCTTGTTTGTTCCGTATCCATCTGTACCGTGCGTAATATTGCAAAATAGTATAATAATAATATACTACACTTTATAATATAATGCAGTATATATTTTCATATTAAATATTATTTAATAATATATTTATCTTATGTGAAATATATATTAATATTCGTGCACCTTTAGGATGCGCCCAGAACAGACAACCCAAGTAACACAGTTTAGCATATTCGCTGCGATAGCAAAAATATGGCTAGTATAACGTCCTGCCCACCTTAATTACAGCTATTTAGCTGCAAATGTTATTTTGCTGGACTGTCAGCTGCAGAAGCGTTGTGAAAGCTAATAAAAAAGTCAAGGTGCAGCCACAGCTATTTTAGCTGAATTAATAGCCGTATAGCAGCTGCGACAGCTAATAAAAAAGTCAAAATGCAGCCACAGCTATTTTAGCCGTATTAATAGCTGTGCAGTCGCTGTGACAGCTATAAGAAAAACCAAAACTAGCCGGAGCCATTTTAGCTGCATTGATTGGTATGAAGTCGCTGCGACAAAAATAACAAAAGCCACAATTCAACTACAACTATATTAGCTATATTAATAATTGTAAAAGCATCGTGACAATTAAAAAAAAAGTCAAAAATAGCCTCAGTAATTTCGTTTCTTTAGGGTTTAGAAAGTAAATAACTGGAATCTAGCTGCTAACTTATGTCACAGCGAAAGCAAAAAATAGAGCGGGACTAAAAATAGCGGCGGGTAAGAAAAGTGCTACTTACATAAATATTTCATAAAAGAGGAGAGATCGTTGAAATATTTTTTTACGCGATTTGGACCAGAGCTGGTTTAAACTGGTTCAAACTGCGTGAAAGAATATCTCCGCGGTCTATTCTTGCTATACGAGATATTGTAAGTGACACTTCTTACCAGTCGTATTTTTAGCACCGTTTCTATCCTAACGGATAGAATACATCGGATTCCTTTCTTAATTTCGAGGAAAAATATTCACTCCTCGATTCAGAGCGGAGGATTTACTCAGCTCGAGTGAAATCTCACCCGAGGAAACTTAGAAAGCGTAAGTGGACTTTTATTCGTTCCGCGACGATCGTCTCTCGCGTTGCGGTGCGAACGGATTTACTACGGCTGGACCGCCGAGTATTGTCGCGAACGTAAACGGAAACGTCTGCGTTCGTTCCGATTAAAAGATCCCCATTAGAAGTTAATATACGTCGGGGATGATATACGGCCGTCGATACGTCCTCGCCGATTCCAATTCAGACGGCGAATCTTTGATCGTACGTGACCGGCCGCTTTAAACTCGCCGTACGGGCGGCGTCGGCGATCGATATGCGCGACGCGTGGATCGCCAAGCCGCTTAATTATTTATCCATTCGACGTAGCGCTTCTTACCGCATAATTTGGGGGTCTCGCTCTCCCGGTGCTCGATAATACAGAGAGCCCGAAGGTCAGAACTTTATGGAAAGCCGTCCGTTGATTCTCGCGCCTAATTCATCTTACGTAATTCCTCTCCTCTTCTCGCTTTTATTCTCATTCATCCGTCATCCGCGTCATCAGCGTAATGCATCGGCATTATTATCCCAGTTCCTCTTCTCCGGCTTCTTCGGTAATTTCTTCCTTGATTTCGAGGCCGGAGGGGGGATGAAATCGAGTTATGCAGCAGCGGGTAACAAACTGCACCGTGAAAAGAACCCGCGATTCGACAAATCCAACTCGATAATTCCCGCGATTCGGGAGCGACATTTCGCGAGGAAACGACGCTCTCGCTCCTCGCTCTCGTTAACGAGAGAAAAACGCTAATGCGAGAGCGAAAATATTTTAACGTCCGCGCCGTTTTCGCGCGCGGTCCTCCTCGGGCTGCATTAGGTCATTCCGTGAACGACGCGTTTCCGCGCTCGTTTCGTCGCGAACGCAGCCGTGGCAGCCGGCCAAAACCGTCGTTTTCTCAATGCGGTACAATGAATCCGCGACGTCCGTTACGTTGACGATTCAAGTCCGGCGACGGTACTCGGCGCGGCAATCCGGCCGAAGTGGTTTGTTCCCTTTATTCGCGCTCGGTTGCAGCTTCGAGTTGCGGACGGTCGCGTTGTATAAGTGGAAATAATGTTGCCTCGCGTGCGCCACGTCGACGTGACCCTTGCGATTCATCGATATTCCAGACAGTCGGCTTTCACGAGAGATTCCCTCCGCCGCTAACGGTATATACGGTATGTATTGCGACCTCTCTTTGCGCGGCGATCCACGTTGCAGCGGCGGCTCCGCTCGAAGCTGAAGCCGCCGCATTCCCTCGATATTGCGAACTTACTTCCGTTGTGATATCGCCACGTACACTCGCGGCTAACTGAACAAATAACGCAACTCGGCCGCGACGACGTTAATTGAGACGTCTTTCGCCGAACTGTAACGCGAGAGGCTGCTGCTGCTCTCGGCGCGCGAGAGTTGCCTCATTTCGAGATCCAGCTTGAATTTCAGACTCAGAACTCGAATATAGCTTCATTTCAATCAATATATGTGTGTGTGTGTGTGTATGTATACGGCTCTTTGGTGTTTAATCATGCGAAATGATAGCCCGATGAGAGCCAGAACCGTGGTGCTTAATTGAAAGTCGCGGGAGGATAATTTATGACGAATGTTCGCGACACGTTATTGAAATTCTTCGGCCTAATTCGTTCCCTTTTCTTCTATCGCCTGTCCGATCCTTTAATCCCGCGTGGTGGTTATTAAAATCCCTCCGCCGTTTTACCAGATAAAAATTTAACGCTAAAACTCGCGACTTTAATTTTCCTCGTTTCTTCACAATATTTTATACATAGGGCCTCAAATGTAAGATTTCAAGGAGGACGCATTAAAGGTAGACAAATTTTCATCGAATTCTCTGATAAACGTAGTGTTTTTGCTCATTCTTACGTTACGTCGTAAGAATCATTCGCTACATTTGGCTCGGAGAATCTCGGAATTCTAGAAGCTTCGCGAACTTTTCCTCCCCCGAAAATCTTTCCCCACACATATGGAATTGAGATCAACCGAGACATTAGCCGAGAAGGTCACGATACGCTCTGTTGCGGGACGAAGCAAAACGGGACGAGGCACGATAAAAAAAAAATCAGCTCGAAAGTTTTTAGGACGGTTCGGGACGAATCGAATAACCGTCGTTTCTCTGTGTGACTGCAGCTGGCGGGAGACCGAGCAGGTTCCCGAAAGTTAGTCAGAATGTTTCCTCCCCATATTGCGATCGGATTTCTTTATCCATGATACAGTCAGCGTAAAGAGGCTGTCCTGGCTCTCCCTCGAAAAGAGTCGTCCAACCGTTCCAGCAATCTACGGTAAATCGAGAAAAACTCCTCGATAAAACCGTGAATCCGGGATACAAAGTTAAGTTCCCACACTCAAAATTAGCACGAACCGATTTTGCCGAATTCCTTTTCTCCGTTTCTTTTTCCTTTCGCTTAACAACACGCCGTTTTGTCGGTACATCGATCGATGCGAGTCGTGAACGAAAGGGGCAGTGGGTGAGCGAGAGTATGGAAACTGGATCGCTGCGTTCCACACTGCGATCATAGAAAATTCTATTCCGTGGCTGTGGGCCAGCGGGCGACCGTGTTCCCGGTACCGCAAAATTAATTCGCACTGGCGGTTTATTAACGTCGTTCATAACTCGAGGGAGAGAGAGCGAAAGAGAGAGAAAGAGGGAGGGAGGAAGGGAGAGAGGGAGATGCTCTTTGTGCCCGAGGGTCGACGCAGAAATAACCGGCGTTATCCCGGCCCTTGAGTCACTCTCAGTGCGCAAAGTGACACGACGACTTTTGAGAGCGAGTTAGTCATTCGGTCATCGGCGGGGAAAAAGAGAAAGAGAGAACAAGAGAGAGAGAGAGAGAGAGACGTGTTTTCCAACTGATGTCGCGTAGAATGTATAGGAAGCTGCGCTTTCCCGCCTCCGCACCCGGTACCGTTCTTTATTCCGCGGTACCGTCGACTGCAACAGCTGTTCGAGTGAGCGACGCACTCGAGGTGACGTCACCGATGCACGCGAGAAGAGCAGGAGATGCGTGCGTGCGTGCATGAGGGCGGGGTGCGTGCGAAAACGTCGACGCATCCAACGCGCGTCGTCCAGTTCGCCCGTCGCTGCTCGACATCTAGTTTTACCCGGTACTTCTATTCCGCTAATTAACTCTTTCCGCGCGGAACTTTCGCGCTGAATTACAAGGAAGTCGCGCATATTTTTAATTAGGAACGGAGCCACCGCCGCTCGTTGCGCCGTGGCTACGTTTACTTTGTCCGGGGCGTTATCAACTAGCGCGGGGCTTACCCGGCGGGAAACCGGTGCGGCGCAATATAGTAAAAGGGGTAAATATCAGAAAATAATCCGCGCGACAGTAACGAGAGGGATAAGAGGAGTCGAAGTGGGAGAACGGAAATAATAATCCGGGCTGAAAAATTGAACGCCGCGATGATGAAATTGAATGAATGAAAAATCTTGTGCGACGCAATCGCGGGTAGTAATTAACCGGAGCGTGCCGGAAGTCCGCGGCTGCCCTAGGTGGAATTTTCGGTGTCAAACAGCGCTTTTACCACTGCAATCTTCTGAGGCCTGTCAGATCAGTTGCTTTACCCATAATTTTTATAAACAATATTAATATTTTTTTTTCCTGTTAATAAGCAAGGAATTTGAAAATTCAAGTCGCAAACAAACAAAAATAAAACTAAATTTCTAAACGCGTCTGTTCCGATTATTATCAACAATGCAACTAGCGGGGGTTCGTACTTGTTCAAGTTCATTGTAACAGCCAAGTGAAACGAAGTGGAAAAAGTGACGTCATAAAGAATACTTTTTACAGAATAATGGTTCCTTAGCATAATCCGATCGATAAACGAGCCGTCTTATAAAGCTGGCCCTCGGAAGTCAATGAAACGTAACGAATGAAGGTGCGTCTAATAATATAGATGGGGAGTGCATAGTAAGTTTTGCCGGAACCAGATGCGCGTTATACGATGCTGTCGTGAAACTGAACCCCGCGCTATCGGGGATCATGCCTGTCCGGGTGATCTGAGTTGTAATGAAGCTGCAGTCACCATAGTCCAACGAGATCATCTGACATGGCTCGCATGCGCTTGTAATCGCGATATATCCCGCTCGATTCTCTCGCTACGCTTAACATTTACGTTAATCCGGGATATGCGGACGATAACGCGCATATCGATTCGAAGCAATACGGGAAATATCTCTCCTCTCCCTCTCCGCGCCTCTTCTGACGATGCGGCGCTCGCGAGAGTCGACCGGTCTCGGTTGAAATCGAGCCGCGAATTGCGTCGATCGCGACAACAATGGCGACACGTTGGTACAAACGCGAGGAAGAAAAGCCGGAGGCTCGTGTTACCGTGCTGTAACCAAGAGACAGGATGCGAAAGTCGAACCGCGCGCGCATTACTCGGCGACGACGGCCGCGCACCGTGACTCATCGGCGAATTCTAATGAACTCTCGAAACGATTTTCCGGTGCTTTGAAGGAACCAAGCGCGCGGCTCTGGCGCCCGCGTACGCCCGTTGGAGTTCCTCTCCCCCCACCTCTCGGTCTCTTTTTTTTTTCGCGTGGACCGAAGTCGTACGTAAAAATAAACCAGCTGTACGCGGGAAAATCATTTCGAACGCGCAAAGTAAACACCGTGTATCCGCATCTGGAGGGAGTCCGATCTGGCGGAGAGCAATAATTCCGCGCTGCCTCGAGCGTTCGGGTTACTCGCGGAGATCTCCCACCGTCGAAGGGTATCCCATCAAAGAGATATCGATACGTTTGCAACAAAAGAAAAATACAAATTTGTTGTTGCGTTCCGTATTACTGCGGGATATCGCGACGGTGCTCGCAACGTGCGATTTTTCACGGGTCCCTTTCTCCTTTCCTGACAAACAATACAATGTGTTTTTCAACGAAAGAATAGCTTCCAAAATATGGCGCTCTATTGCGTGTCACGTATGCGAGACTGGTTAACGCTGGTGAAAACGGCAAACAGGTGGCGGCGGTGGAGACGGAGAACGGGGGAGAATTAATTAGCTCGTGCGTGTTCATCGCGGCATACACGAGGTAATATAATCGCCGAATGTTTGCGCTTCAACGGCCACCGTCGTATCTCTTTGCCGTCTTTGCCGTCGCAGGAAGGCGTTATAATGAATCAAGTCATCGCGCGGTTAAGGTCGGCTCAATGCGACGTATCTCGGCGAGCGTTTAGCACTAAACGCTTGTTGTGATATCTCCGGTGATACGAAAACATCTCCAGACAATGAATTCGATGGCCGGGTTCAAAGGTGGCACGTCGGAGGCGGATATGTACCGTGTCCCACAAAAAATAAAGCCTCGCGCCGAGAATAACGCGCTCGGGACAGATTAATAATTTCTCACACAACCGGTGGAAAGAGGACATATTTGTTTTTTTTTCTTCGCGAGGGAACGATAAATCGTCGAACGAAAGCGATGTCGTCCGCGAATCGTCAAGAATTCATATTTCCCGCGAGAATCGGATTTTTCAAACCGCGAGATCCCGCATGATCGATACCGGTGAATTCGGATTACCGTTCGACCGTTGAATAATTCTCGGGTCTTGTCTCTCTCTCTCTCTCTCTCTCTTTCTGTCGACGATTTTGTGGTCGCTTTGCAGTTGTTCGAAAATATCGAGAGAAAATCGGAGTATCTGTTTGGAGAGAGCTTATCCCGGAAAGATAAGCCGTCTTTCAGACATAACGTCGGGACAAGTTGAAAGAGACGGTAAGAAGTCGAGTGACACGTATGATCGCAGCGCGCAGTGCACGACGAACTGTCGCGGAGATAAACTTACAAATAGCGGTCAGGAAGTTCGACGCGAAGAGATTAGTAGGAATATTTCATGTCCGCTCCCCGGGATTCTGGTATTTAACGAGCGTATTATTATCGAGGTCCCACGATTTCTTCCATTGAAATTTTCACTCAACTATTTTCACACGTTACTCTCCTATTCTTCCTCTGAGCCAGAGAAAGGGTATATATTCATATTTCTTTCATTTTTCTTCAATATTAAAGTCTCGTGTAATGCATAAGTGCGTTGATGTTTTTCCCGGAAACATCTTAATTTTGTCCGTGTTTCGTGCATATTTATTCAGTGGACCCGCCTTTTTCGCTTGGAAGATAAGAGCGATAAATTCAATATTGTCTTCTCACGCCGGTAATAAGAAAAAATCGAAGTACACTTTTTTAGCTCAGGAGAATAATATGTCCTCGACAAGATGAATAGCAAGATTGTCAAGTTAAAACCTCTGACTAAGAGTTTTTCCTTTCAATTCTTTACGAAATCGGATCTACTACAGACTGTGATTGATGTTACCAAATTACAGAATCTCGTTTCTCTATATTGCATGTATCGATTTTTCATACAGTTAGATTACTTAAAAAATCCATCATCATTCTGAGTTTGAATGTCAAAATATCTCTTATATCTGACACTATTAGTTTCAATTAATAATCCCAATATAATCTATAAACAGCGATTTCTTCTAGTTCTCGATCGTTCTTATTAAATACCGATCGTTCTTATTAAATACTTCAGTCCGAGGCGTTTACGATATACTGCAATTTCAGTAAACGGCGTTAGTCACGCCCGCCTTGTCACGTTATCCACACATTACGCAACGAAGATGCAAACCTCAAACGACGAATCGCACAGTCTCGATGATGCAAGATGCCGAGCATCGCGCGCCGTTCCCACACGCATTAATTGCGTCTATTGATGTCTGCCGGCGAATCGCGAACGCCTCGGACTCGATATCGTGAGTTTTCCTCTGAGTGTCTCCTCTCGTCCTCTTTTTCCAGAACGTGGAGTTGCTGGAAGGAACCATCCCGCCGGAGGCGACGGACCTTGAGGTCTCTCACTGCCGAGAGCTGAGAATACAAACCGGCGCGTTCGGGAGCGGCACGCCCTTAAAACGCGTCCACGTCTCCGGGATCTACAGTGTGGTGGCCAAGCGGCAGGCCTTTCAGAATCTAAGCGCTCCCAACACGCATCTCGAGGTATCGGAGTGCAACAGCGTGTTCCTCGAGAGCCACGCCTTCAGGAACTCGCGCGGCACCCTGAGCGTCTCGATATCGCGATGCAAACACGTCGAGATCAAACCGAGCGCCTTCTCCTGGCTGTTACGGCTCACGGTGAAGGAAGTACCGTCCTTGGAGCTCTCCAGCAACGCCTTCAAGTTCGAGGCGCCTCAACACGGACGGCACGGACCAGCGACCAAGGTTGGAACCTGAATTCTCCCTCTCTCTCTCCCTCTATTATTTTCCTTTTCCGTCTTTTGTTTATTTTTAATTTCAAATTATTCATAACATTTCTTTTCTAAGACGTTCTTCTTTGGGGACTTTGTTTCCTAGAGTGTCAATATACATATTTATTTATCTATCTCTTTCTCTCTTTCTCATGGATCAACGCTATTACGCGCGGCGAACTGTCGTTCAACGACACATCGATTTAAATTCTAAATAAATAAATTATATATGACCGATACCGACGAGAATATTAATATCATCTATATGCGATACCACTCGCGTCCCAGTTATATTACGTTATTAATATTTGATATCGTGTAACGTCAGCACGAATATATAAATTCGGCGATATTACTCGGAATGTTATAACGCTTCGTGTTGAATATCAGCGAATAAACGAGCCCGATTTTCGCTACCAATTTGCGCTAGTACGTATTACCGCTCGGCTGAATTTCGGCTGGATAATCTAACTTAACATGATCCGACCCGGATCGTTAGCCCGCGAGACAAAGTGTCGGAAACTTAATTACAATTTCGAATGGCGCCCTTTTGATGCAGATAATGTTCCAAAGCGTGAGGATCGCGGAGCTACCCAAGGCGGTGTTTCCCTCGAACGTCGCGGAAATTCGAATGGACGACATCTCGACGAAGGTCATACGCAAGGACGCTTTCTGCGCGATGACCATTTCGAGCGTGGTCATCAGCAACGCGTCCATCCACGAGATTCAGTCGGGAGCCTTCAGCGACAGGGCCCTCATCAGCAGTCTCGAGTTCGTCGACGTGGAGCTTAGAAATATCAACACGGCGGCCTTTCGAGCCAGCCACAACAATCTGACGATCCAATATTCAAGGTCTGACGTTGAAATTACTTCGTGAATTCGATCGTAAGGGAGAAATTCGAGATTCGAAAACGGGAAATTGCCAATACTGCGCGTTTCTAATCGCATTGCGTGTCCTGAAAAATGAAGTAGAATTCTATTACGGAACACGAAACATTTTCGACAGGAATTGTTCCGTTCTTCTTGAGTAATTCTGGATGTTCGGTCGAAAGATTTCGACGTCTCGCGAGCGAGCGGAAAGTCGATTCCTGAAAAGTGCTTGCCGAGGGAAACGTTTATTTTATCGCCGCAACGACGAGAGACCGATTCCGAAAGAGATTCGCAGCGGTCCAAAAGTCACGGGCGAAATCACGATCGGAAAACTCACTAATCGGAAACTCGCGGGAAACCCCACTCGGAATCGTAAATAGTTTCGCGATAGGTGTCCCGATCGATTCCATGGTTGCTTTTGAATTCTGTCTTCGTCGAATTAATATTTCAATTAACTATGAACCAATATGTAGTCAGTGGAAAACAGATGCATCCAATGAGAAAATTAATCTTCTGAGAATTACTGAACAACTAATCCCCTCCCCTCTCCAGTGAAAACGGATGTGTTGCAAAATCCGTTGATTACACACCCGGTGGAAATGACACGGAGGACAAAGAGACGTTAAAACGTACGATTAATTCTGTTCCATCACACACATCCCCTTTTGTCCACGCGCAGATTGTCCGAGGTGGAGAGCGGCGCCATCAACACGTCGGCGGCGATCGTCACCTTCAGCAAGAACGACTTCCAGCACTTGCGGCCGGGCTCGATCATGCTGCACCAGTGGAACCACATCGCGATCGACCAGAACGTCTTCATGGAGCTGGAGGGCGACGCCATCAAGGCGGAGGTCAGCAGCACTTCCGCCCCGAATTTCGAGTTCTCCTTCACGGGCAATCACATACACAAAGCGGGGCCGGGCTCGCTGAAATTCGCGGCGATCTCGCAGAACGTCAACTCGGCCCACGTCGGCAACAATTATTTCAAGGAGAAATGCCACTGCAACCTCGAGGATTGGATGCGCGAGGTGACGGGGCGCAACAGCTCGGTCAGCTGGATGATGGACTCCAGCTTCTGCGTGGTCGACCAGTTCTTCAACCAGTGCCTGAACCTGCCGCAGGGTTACATGGCCATGCGGAATTTCACGCAGCTGATTTGCACGCAGCGGGACCACGTGAACTGCGAGAAACCGTCGCCGAAGCCGGAGCCGAGCGTCAGCCCGCCCAACGTGGGCCCGCACGTGTACCCCCGGCAAAAGAGCTTCTTCGACATGGAGATGAGCGAGACGGAGCAGTTGGAGCGCGAGAAGAGGATCATCGTGATCGTCTGCGTGGTCGCGGTCTTCATCGTCGTCGTCGCGATCCTAGCCTCGGGGATCCTCTACATGCGCCGGCGCGGCGTATGCCCGAAACTCACCTCCGTACAGCTGATCAACTTGACGAGTTGGTTCTCGTCCAGCAACGGCATGACCGCCGCGACCTCCGCCAGGTCGATCTCCAGGCTGAGCGTCCACGAATACGCCGGCCTCCAGCCGGAGACCAGAATCCTAGAAGTGGAGCCTCAGCCGGGAGATACGGAGGACGACGACGAGGACGGCGACGTCTACCCCTACACGGAGAACAAGGCGACGCAGACGTTGCCGGAGGAGCTGACGGAGGAGTACCTGAGAGATCTCCGGGAGAGGCTGAACGACCCGGACGACTACAGTCAGGCGAGGGACATGATCGAACATCTCTACGACCTGATCAAGGTCGAGGAGAGCTGCAACAACAACAACGACCGGCAGCCGGTGGACGATCAGGAGGAGAACGCGTACGACATCATCCGGCCGAGGATCAGGAGAGCTCGCGGCCCACCGAGGCCCTCCGTCACCGTCGGCACGAAAGCCCCGTCCTTGGAGAAACTCCTGCCGAACGGCATCCAGGTGAGACCGCCCATCACGGAGTACGCGCAGCCCCGTGACCAACGAACCAGCGATCAGAACCACCTTTACGCCGAATTGCCGGGCGACGAGACGGTGCCGAGCACCAGTCGGCTCTCACAGCCCATCCTGGAGAGCTTGATGGGCCGGGCGCCGCAGCCGTTACCGCCGGACGTGGTGAACGATCACCTGGTGGCCGACGAGCGCGCCCAGAGCCCGCGGCTGGAGCCCGGCAGGAATCACCAGACCAGGCCGATGAGCTTCCTCAAGGTGCTCGGCGAGAGTATCCGGGGCGCGACGAGCAAGATGAACGGCGGCAAGAGGCCGAATTCCCTGCTCTGCGAGTACGCCGAGCCGTCCGACGCCACCGCCCACTTGTACTCGGAGCTGCCGGAGCCGCAGGCCTCCACCAGTAAGATGGCGAACAGGCCGTTACCAACGAAACCCGATCAGGATCCCGTCGCCGCGAGCGCGGCGAAGGCGTAGCCCGGCCAGGTGTCCGTTTATCTGTGATATACAAGTGTAGTGTACCGCGAGAACGGCGTTCTTTCTCGCTCTCTCGCCGCGAAGACGGGAGAGGAACTCCACCGGTGTACGTGTGTGCGTGTAAGCGCGAGTCTCGCCGAGAGAGAGAGAGAGAGAGAGAGCAGTCTGTGTGCCGCGACAGAGCGGGAGAAACACGTCGGAAATTAGTGCAATTCACGCAAGTACACGAGTCTCGGCCGGATAGATAGGTGCGCGCGTCGGGGACGAAGTGTCCTTACTTTCGAACCGCGTATGAATGAGGCCTCGTTAGAACAATCGCGTCGCCTGCCTTACGATTTCGTTTCGAAAGGGGAGCAGAAGTCGCGGCCAATCGACCAAAGCTACGCTTAATTGCGAAAGTGGTGGCAATGAGGGTGTCGAAATTACCGGGTCTCACCGCGCTATTCACTGGCTGTTGCATTATTCGCGCTCGGGACGGGCTCTGACGAGAACCTCATCGTAGCGTCCTGTATTAGGGAATCCCGCTTCGTTCGGCGCGAGAGAAAGAAAATCGACGGATCTTTATTTATAATTATATCCCCGACAAATGGATGTAACATAAATTTATATAAATATATATTATATATATGTATGTATGTATACTCGCTTCGTCAGGTATTATTAAATAAGCATCTTACAGCTCACGTATCCGAAACATTAATCGAGATCAACAGCGAAGCCCGCTTCAACGAGAGTCCGACTCGTTTCCCAAGCGAGATAAAATTCGACGAAACGCACCGGTGAAGTTTACCGAAGAAGGTTTACGAGAGTGAGTTATGCCCTCCCCTCCCCTCTCTCGTTCCTCATGCACGCACATACACACGATCGCCGATCCATTACCGAATTGTTTCGGGCAAATACGAAGAGCGCGTACAGAGAAGGCTCCCCGTGTATACGGGATATTTCCCTACGTTTCCACGATCAATCCGCTTAAATGGGTAATAAAACACCACGACGCGGATCCAACGATTAGATCTCCATCCGGCCCTCTCTCTCTCTCTCTCACGAACAAAGTATCGCGCTGCAGATAACCGCGACGCGCTGTCCGTCCATGGAGCCGCGTTCCAATGCGAGCGGGTACTTATTCGTAAGTTCACCACCGCGCTACGAAGCGTTCATCGATTTCCCCTATCTAAATCTCACGTTCGAAGTGCAACGCGCGCCCTCGCCCGTCGTTGTCTTATCGCAAGGAATTTTACGATTCAAATAGTCCCCTCTAGACGCGACGTCTCTCTCTATCTCTCTCTATCTCTCTCTCTCTCTCTCGCTTCCTTCCCACCCCTTATCTCCCTCCCGCCGCACATCGGGAACGGTTTCGGGTTCAAGGGTCGTCACGGGTACTCACCCCCTCTTCTCCCCTTTCCTTTTTCTCCTTTTCCTTTTTATCAAATAACGCGCGCGCAGCGCTGCTCCCATCGTCGGAGGGAGGGAAGCGGCTCCGGGGAGCAGTAGCGGACTCGCGAGGAGCAAACGGAGGAAACGATTCGCCTCGGCGTCCCCGACGAAAGCCGAGAGATATTCTTAATCTCTCTCGGGGCGCAGTCGGTGTATATCCGCGGCGAGACCAAACTATTCCATGAAGAATGTAAGAGGAACAAATAGAACCGGGCTAGCCGGGGCGGGCTGCGGCGCAGCTGTTGACGTCTAAACGGCCGCCGCTCTCCGCTTCTACGGACGGTAAAACCCGTAGAAAACTCCGGCTCCGTGTCAGGGAGGTGCTACAAAGACGCACGACGAGCGGCGACGGGAAAAAGTCCGACGGAGGAATCGGTGGACGTAATATGTCTCTCCTAGGACGATCAATTTCCCTAATTTCGCTCGGGTCTCGCTCGAGAAATGCTCCTCTCTCTCTCTCTCTCTCTCTTTCTCTCTCTATCTATCTATCTATCTCCCTCTTTCTCTTCCTCTCTCATATTCTCTTTGTGCCCGACGTGTCTCAACCGAGTTGTAAATTCGTAGCGGGAATTCGCGCTCGCCTAGTAATTCGTAGTCGATTTTTCCTCAGTGAGAATTTCATCTAAGACCTAATTATCGCGCTATTTAACGTCGAAAATTAAAGCGCCCCGGCAAATTAAATGTCAGAAGCGTAAATGAATGATGGGGACCTTGCTCCTCGATTAATCCGGGGCCAAATGTGTTTTCGCGATAAAAATTTAATTTACTGGAAATTGCCAAGTAATTTTGCGCTGCTGAGAAATTAAACAACGCGTTGGCACAACGAACCAAACCGGGGGAGGAAGGGGGAGGGGAGAATCGACGCATGTGTCACGTGTTCTCGCTAAAATATGAATTCCATTTACCGATATGTACTTTTCCGAGAATACTTCGCATGTATATAAAGAGATACATATTTTTTCCTTGTCGCACATATTTTCGAGCCCGTTAAATTATCTTCGAATATATATTAACTTACATCGTGTAGTTACGAGAAATAATAAATGAATCATGTCTAATTCCGGGATTTACTAATGTTTCCCTCAAAATGGCGAATATACTATCGAAGTGTCCCTGTTGATGTTTGCATCCGCGTTATCGCGCCGCTAATTATCTCGCGTTGATAAAACAAGGGAAACGTGTTGCGTGCGATTAGAAGAACTCGCCAGTCACGTTACGTTACAATCGAAAGTAGGAGGGAATAGAGAGGTCAGAAAGGATTTCGACATTTTAACGTAAAAGGGGTGGAAACAGATTGTATTAATCGAAGTGTGAATATATGCACGATAAATCTGCGCGTTATCGAACAATCATTCCATCCGGGCAAAGCGCAAAATAGAATTTCTTACGTTTCTCCCGCCGAAGTCGCAATTTTTCGCGCGTTTTATCACAAGGTACTTCGTCGACAGGTTAAAGAGCGATACCAAGGCGCGCTATGCGAAGCTGCTCGCCCTATCGTGCACCGATTCGTGGGATTGTTTATGGTCGGCCATTTTTCAGATAAGAGTGTCATTTTTCTCGAGACCGGCTGCTCGTCGTGGAAAGTCAAGAGAGACGGCCGAACGAGTTTTCAACTAGATGCAATTTGTTGCTCTCTCCTCTACCTTCGATCTCCGCTCCCGCCAGACAGTGTCCCGCCTCGGATTTATGGATACTTATATATTATTTAATTTATGGCCGGCGTGTAAGTATACGCCCGTATCCATCTCTGAGAAAATACAAACGTGCCGACATATATCCCGGGAAATATAGATGGAAGCGCCTTCGAATATGTAACACTGTGTAATTTATCTCCAAACTTGGCGCGTGAAACTGTTACGAGCAAACCCACGCGAGCCTGACGCTCGATTTGGAGAAAAAAAGTAATTCCCCGCGCAGTTTGTTTGTATTATCTCGTTTGCGTACATTTGTTTGTGACATCTTTCGCTCCGCCGTTTGTGTACTTTGAAGTGTAAAAAATTCAAGGGGTTGAGGGAGTTGGAGAAAGAGTAGGGAATATTTGAAATTGCCTGATATCGTTCTCGAAAAAGCATCGTGTGCTCGTCTGTGCCTTCTCTCACGAATCATTTATATTTCAAAGCATTCGAAACTGTTTTCACTTTTTTTTTTAATCCGTCTAATTTTGTCATTTCTTGAAATATCTCGTAAGAACTAGAACGGCATTCGAGGAAACGTCGTTCTTAATCGCGCCTGTACCTCCTCCTTCAAATTTCATTTTAAAGTATTTCAAAAAATGACAAAGTTACGACACTTCGGCGGATTTTGAAAACACTGTAACTCCGAATACAAAAATCCAAGACAAGTGATATCTATGGAACACCAAAATGTGAAGAAACAATGAACGGTTTCGATCCCGTTTAAGTCTTCCTCATTAATATCGAGCTCGGCAAAAATGATCAAAGAGTACGCTCACATAGGATAGATATTTACGACTGCCGAGTATCGAGAAGATTAAAACATGAAATATAAGAACAGAACAGAATATAAGCCAGAACAGAAATTACAAATTATGAGGCAATATTTCAAAGAATAGTAGTAGTGCTGTCAATTTCGACTACCCAAATACTCGAGTCTTTCAATAACTGAGTATACGATTAATTTCAGACGTTACACACAGCAAAAAAATTACTTGCACTGCGAAGAAAAGCAGTTACTCGGCTAATTTTTGTCTTCTTTTAAGCAACGGTTATCTTGAACAAAGAATATTTTCTTGTTCATATCCGTCGCAAATATTATATATTAGAAAAGCTTATGATCATTCATTCAAAAGAAGAAATTGCTCTCTCTTTATTTTTCTCTGTGCACAAATGATCGATTTCTCTAACAGACGACCGTTAATGATAACGTCTGAAATTGTCCGTACACTCGGTTACTCGGAAAGACTCGGCCACCCGGTTAGTCAAAATTGACAGCGCCAGTTGCAAGCCTCTCTCCGCGCCAGCCGGAATTCTGCGGTCTCGCCGGCCTGCAAAAAACACAGAGTCCCTCTTGACCAAAGCCGCAGCGCGTTCGGCGGAATCGTGGACACGGGAGGAAGTCGCGCGAAAAATGACCGAAATCGTCGGGACAAAATCCGCCGGCGAACGAACGGAATCGACGGTGCGAACGGCGACGCGGCAGGGAGACTTCCGGAAGGCGCGAATTTTCCGAAAATCGCCGCTCGAGCGAGCGCGATAGCGCTCGCAAAATGCCGCGGAGCGGAATAGGTGGTGTCCGAGACGGAAGTGAATGAGATCACGGCTGTGATCCAGCGTGCTCACACGGGAGGAACATAATCCCGCAGCCAGACCCGGCCCGAGCAGGCGACTCTCTATCAGGTTTCATCAGCGAGCCAATCATCTCATCACTCGGATGGTCGTGCTAGCGTCCGATTCGCCATGCTCTAACCCGTTTCTCTGGCCCCTGACCTAATCCCTGTCGAGAGATATACGGAGCGGGAAAATCGATCGAGGAATCGCCGGCGGACATCTCGCACAACGACTGGGTTATCGAAGTACCGAAATCATGGGGCCGATCTGGGGGGCTTAGCCTAAGCCGGAGCTTAGATCGTAAATGGATTTTCCATCGCGCGACTCCGGACCTCCTCCCCCCCTTCTATCTCGCTCGCTCGCTCGCCCCGTGTCCGGGAAAACAGCTTATGCGACATATAACGTGTCAAACTATTGTAATTACCGGCGAAACTGCGCTACATTAAAGGAGAGATGGTACCGACACGTGCGACACGGGGAAAAGCGATTGGAACTCGCGCGCTGAAA
Source organism: Dinoponera quadriceps (assembly GCF_001313825.1). NCBI lineage: Eukaryota > Metazoa > Arthropoda > Insecta > Hymenoptera > Formicidae > Dinoponera > Dinoponera quadriceps. The sequence goes on from NW_014555813.1 coordinate 795,564, forward strand.
GTCCGCAGCGGAACGACCACACAACAGAGACCGAAACGTTCAACTTTCGTTTCTCCACAAGTGTGCGGCCTAAAATACGCTGGAGTTAATTAACGCGACGTTTCGCTACGTCGCAACGTACCCCGCGATCGTTCGATTCGCCGCGATCGGACGCCGAGGAAGAGAGAGAGAGAGAGGAAAAAAGGGTTTCCCGTGTCTGTCGATTAACACGGACAAATGCGAGCCTGAACGGCCTGAAAAATATGCGCATCAGCCTATATCAGCTCTCAGGTGCTCGCGGCGGTTGAAATGTGATTTGTACGTTCCGATATTACGCCCATGCGTTACAATGGCGAGGTATGGGCACGAAATAATATTGTCCCTTTGATCGATCGAAACGAAATGTTTCGCCCATGTTTCTATTTTGCCGCCTGATGATATATCGGGTGGCGTGCCCTTAATATACGCCGTCTGCTTCTTACGATCCGGTGTGTCACCTGTCGCAACGATATTGCATCCGGAGATCTAATGGACCTTTAAACCGAACGTCTTTCTATATAAGCTAACCCGTGTCATCGACCCCACCTCCTCGCGAAAGAGACATTTCCTCGAACGAGTTGCTCACGGAGGGGAGGAAGCGAGATGTTCCTTCTTCCTGTTCTTCTTCTTCAGAAAGAAAAAAAAAAAGGAGAAAAGTGTATTGGGAAATCTAGGCAATGCCTGCGTCACGTATTCACGACTGTCTGTCTCCGACATCTCCGAACTTGAAATTTGAAGAACGCGGAAGATAGTCCCCCTACTCCAAATGTAACGCAACGGTCGATTTTTTTTTTTCGTAAATACACGAGATGTAACAATCGATACGTGAGAAATATTTCGCGGATAAGTATTCGATTCTTATGGATAATAAAATTACGTTCTATGCGGAGAAAAAGATTTCTCCATATTTAATAAGATTTCTTTAATTGAAGTAAATTCGTTTTTTGGAAGAGAACACACAAACGAACGTTTGATTCGATAAACAGGATTGCATGGTTTCTCAAGCAATAAATACATTTCTTTTCTATTGTCATCCAAACATTACAATGGTTGTCACAAGCAGTAAATTATTTAAAAGAAGGGACGCTACGTTAGTAAAAGTGTAGTTAAAGCACCTCTTTGTTTCAGTGGAACAATATTTGAAATATAATTGAAATTTTTCGACTGAAAACGAAATATTATTTCCTTCAAATAATACTGTTTTTCTATCAAACAGCATGATTCACTTTGGTTGAAAGAACATTTTCATTCAAACAAAATGATATTTGATATTAAATTACGTTGTTTATATTGAACAAACCCAGGTCAAACAAATGTGTATACGAAATTTCAAGAAACCTTTTCCTCTGTGAACACGAAGAGGATTTTTCTGAAAAGCATTAGTATTTATAAACTCAAAAGGTATTCCGCATTAGCTAGCCGAGCTAGCATACGTCGTTTGGTAATATTTCGTTCAAAATATTTAATTGAAGTACGGAGAACTCTTAGCACACATGGTAAAATGTTACACCGTCCGGTTAAAAAGATGCCGAAGTACCAATTGATTGCTGTGTAATATATAAATTCTCCCTTTAAATATGTAAATATATCCCGCTCGAGCGATACCGTACGGCACGTTATTCCGCAATAATTCTCCACGTGAGTATGAAAATATGTTCGATTTGACCTTGTTCCCCGAGTTACAGCGAGCTTCGTGTTGCAATAATCTTTCCCTAAAAGCTAAAATGCTGCAATTTATTTCGCTCGACCTCGTCTACAAATAAAACGCGCGATATCCGACGTATAAAATACAATCTCCCCGACTCGTTTTACGGACATTACTCGACATCGTTCGACAAGGGATCGGTCGATTCGTGAGATGCAAACGCACCGAAAGAATAAGGAGGCCGATGACTGGACGTTTACGAGCTTGTATCGAGATACGAGCTAGACGGATATTTTGAGCGTCTCTTTTCAAAGTAAACAGCAAGTTGTCGGAGAACCAAACTCACCGTAACAACTAGGAAACAAGGTTAAGCCGGACGGTATGTTTGCGGGAACTTCTTTCATCGCCGGTGAGTGCCGAATCCCTGCCTCAAGTGGTTTCCCACATGATGTAAGCTGTGAGAGTTCACCGTTGAAACACGTTTGTGATAAATTCACAAGAACACGGCTCGTTGCGAGAGAATATTGAGCGTTTCGCTGTGAATAACGTTGCGCCCATGATTATTTTATTCCTCGGAGAATCGGGGTCGCGCCATAGGGGAGGACGAGTATTGCCGGTGGTTCAATCTCTGCCGACCGATGTCGATTCAGCGACACAGAAAACCGCCCCTTCTCGCCCCTCTCGGGTATTCGCGGAACGTCGAATAAATCCTTAAATATTTTAAGGACTTACCACAGGACGGGCGTACTTATCATTCCCGACGAGGCTTTCCCAGCCGCCGTCGTCGCGGTCGACGACGAGCCACGGATAATAAGGGTGCATCCACGAAGCGTTTGCCAGTCACGTGTTGAATCTCGAGGCCTCTCGCGAGAAAAACGAAAACAGGAGAGACAAGAAACAGGATGTCGTTGCTGCGTATACATATACCCCTCGCTCGGTCGGGCGCGCGCGCGGAAACCGCCGTGATAATTATAAATATGAAGCAGAAAGTGCATTCCGTTCGAGGCGAGCTTCGTGCACCAGAAATAATGCGATTCACCGTCGTCGTGCGTAAATTCACGTCGAGATATCGCGCGAGAAACGTACTACGGGCGAGCAATAATGCGTTGCGCGGCCGCGGAGACAGCGGCGTGTATAAATAAACGCGGGAGAGAGACGCGTGCCTCTCTTACGCCGAATTAAAGTCGATACCTCCGAAATCCTCTCGAATAAAGACGCGAGATCTGGACGACGACCGGACGATGCGTTCCCGTTATCCGATTATTTGTTTCGGCTGAAGCGACTCGCGGAGGTCTCTCCGCCAGCGAGAGATTTGCCGCTTCGATCGCTGTTGTACACCGAGAGGAAAACACGATTAATCTCGCCGAAATTACAGTCACTTCCGGCGCCAGCCTTTCCTCTTTGTTGTCCCACAACAAAGAAGCAGTGGCGGCAATATAAGCACGGAAAAAAATTGCTATTTTCGAGTAAATGCTTGCTAAGGAGCATTGTAGTAATTTATTTTATTTGGGTTAAGTAAATATTACTTGAATACACTACACCGGAGGAAAAAGGTACCATATAAGTAATATTTACTTAATCCAAATGGAATAAATTAAAAAATAAATCACTGCAATACTGCATTGCTATAATGGAGAAAAACAATTTTGCCGTCATAAACGGCAACCATCGTTGCTGCTGCATATTCGTTACGGCAGCAATAGAATTCAATTGGCATGATCAAATTAGCGAATTAATCGTAATTAAAGCAGAAACAATTTTACTGCGACAGCGTGAAATTTGCTGTACCGTCAAATGAATTATTTTTCGTGTGAATATTATTCGGCAGTAGATGAAACGATAATCACAAGTACCGCGGGCACACTCGGGGCAGTCATGCGAACGGTACGATTCGTGCTTTGTTAATCAGATCTCACGAGAATACAATAACGTCGTCGGCGAAAACGGCCGATAGTGGACAGCCTCGTCGTCTTCGGCGTTACCAATTACCTTCTTCCACGTCGACGATATCGACGACGGGCGCGAAGAGGCGGGACAAAAGCACTTCTTTATTGCGAGATCCGAGAGCGCGCGTTGCGCTTTGCAGACGGCGTATCGGGCGAGCGCGGCTCGTAGCCTCCCGCGTTCTCTTCCCCATTGAAATCTAAATATACCCCATGATATTAATAGCGTATGGTGCGGCGGTGGCAGAGGAACCGTTTCATACGCCCATGATGCACACCGGCGGCCCTCAGTCGAATGCAGAAAGGCACATTCCAGGGCGGGACTCCGCGCGCGAACCGGCCGACAATGCGCAATCCTGAGCGCGCTGTACGCGTCAGGTACAAAGATTGTTCGAACTGCATCCGGTAATTGACGGAAGAAGCCTGCGACGATGACATTTTGAGAAGGACAACTTTCCGCGAAGTTCGCGCAACGATGCACCTTGCGAACGCAGAGCGAAGGGAAGGAAAGAACGGGGAAAAAGCAGGATCGGGAAATAACGCGTTATTTGCAATCCGTTGGCTCTCTTCGGGTCTGATCACCGAACCGGCGTTATTCGCGAGCAAACCGCGATATCGTGTCTGATTTATTTATTTAATTTAACAGTCGATAGCGCCATCGATCCATGTAGTTGACGCACGCGCCGGCATTAATAATGGGGCCGTGTCTGAGAAACGAGAGTCTAGGCGGAGGTCAATAACACGTCTCTTCTCGCGATATCGATAACGCGTGAGCTATGGACGCCTATATTTTGTTCTGATTGATCGTCCGGTCATCCGGAAGAGTTATCGACCGCTCGGCTCGGCCTCGAAGAGTTATCGCGCCACTCGATTTCCACTGGAAACGCTCCTCCACGGACGGCGGCGTCCTCCCCGTCGGCGATTATTCATTTCCTACTTACTTAGCATCATCGATTACGTGGCGTGCCGTCGCCTCGCCTCGCGAAAAATGCCTTCGCGATTAGCGTAACGCCGCGATGTAGCCGCGGTTTTCGAAGAGACAGACGAAAGGATCTCCCTCTCTCTCTTTCTCTCACGGGAAAAGAAGAATAACTTCTTGTAATAATAGCGCTGGAGCGCCGATCAAACTGTAGGAGGACGCGGAGGTAGAGCAGGAGGAGCGATGAGATCATCGGGGCGGAAGTGATGTTTGAATGGAGTTGAGAACTTAATTCATCTCGCTCGCATTCTTTATCTCTCTTTTTCATCGCCGCCGTCGTCGTCGTCGTCGCTGCCGTCCTCGTCGATCATAATGCCCCCGTCGCGACGTGAGAACTCATTACGGCGGACAAAGTGGCAATTTCGTCGGATTAAACGCCACGAAACGGGCCCGCGGAAGGACGCGATTAAAAGTAAAATGCATTACGATGGCCGGCGATTATCAAATATTTCGAGGAGACGCGCCGTCGTCTCGGCTCCCATCCTCGTCGTCGTCATCGTCGACGGGACGGACGGTTTTCAACCTTAATCCCCGAGCGAGAAGCTGTTATATCGTGGTAATCTGTGAAAATATAGAAAAACTTGGCGCATTTGCACGAGAAAAGAAAGGAGGAAACATCGGTTGTGAGAGCCCGTGTGTACCGATCGCTGCGTGTGTACTTTGCGAGTCGCATAAACGTCCGCACGGTAAACAATTTCGTGTAAATAACGGCCCACTGATATGTTGGTGTCCCTTTAACACGGGAATATGTTGAAAAGTACACAAGTATGCGTCAGATTGACATATTCGACGCGTTAATACATTACTTTCTAATATATTCACACATTAAAGTAACACAAAGATTTTAATTGACCGTTATTTACACACAATTTTTTACCGTCTATCTGCATGTGACAAAATTTTATTTTTAATATTCTGTAATTAAGCAGTATAATTTAATTTTATAATACAAAAACAGAAACAATGGGAATAACGTGATTTATCACCAATGCGTAAGCGTGCCATTGAATATTGAAAGTGGATAGAAAATAAATATTAAATATGTTGTATGAAAAATAAAATAATTTCAAATCGAGCGAACGCATGAAGGGGCCAGAGGTCTGAGAAGACGACAAAAATTACAGTGACCGCGCCTCGCGGTTGACGTCACGAGAGGATGACACGGAGATTTATCGGCGACGGGCAGAAAGTCGGCGTACCAGCTGAGCTCCTTCCTCCTCGTCGAGAAAAGTTAACGCTCGGAGGTTGGAGCCTTCCATTCTAGATGGCAACACGCTGCCAAACCGGCTTCCACAGGCGATGCATCACGTCGTGATGCATGCCGGGCATTCGGGGTCAAAGGGCCACTGGGTCATCCGATAAACTCGAGCGCCGGTCCTCATGAAGAATTCGCGCGCGCGCATCCGCCGAAGAATTCGAATCAACTGCGGCGGCGGCAACAGCCGCATAAACGGAAGGTAATGCACCTCGTGGGTGTTTACACTTTATGTCATCACGCCTCTACCGACGGTCCCGTGGGTTTTGCGCGGAAAGGAAAAAACCTGCGCCCATTTCGGGATTAATTAACGGGAGAGCTCGTTAAACGGCTGCTCGTTGCGGAAACTGCGGGCCGATTAATTGATGATTAATGGCGCAAAAGCGAAATCGGCTAATTAGCTCTCGGGGGGTTCGTAATTCAGACGCGGGCGTTTAAGATAACAAAAAGCGCAAGCGGTTTCAAGTTCACTTGGTCGGTTTATTTCGTCGCGTACAGATTGATCTACCCTTGACACACTTCGGCAGCGCGATAGAACAGCGCGTGATACGATTTAAGCGCGTGTGATGGACGTACGAATGTGTATATTGACGAGCTTTCATCTACTTTATTATGCTCCGTTGGCTCGATTTCGAAATATATCGCAGAATACATGGAATTTCCTTCCAATGGCATCCGTAAGCGATCGAAAAACAAAATTGATCTCATTTATCAACTCATCGTTAGTTTAACTGAGAGGAAATTAAAAAAATTAGAAAACAATGGGGAATCGATAAGTAATAATTTAACATTAGGGAATAATCAGGAATCAAATTGAAATAATTAGGGATTTTTTCCAAGAAAATGTTATAAAATTTCGAGGATTTTCCAAGATTTTGCCAATTTTCCGTTTATCTCACAAGTGCATTTATTTTAATCGTTGCAGTACGTTGAACCGTGAGTACTGTCAGTGGCGTTCACATTTCTAAATCAGTTTTTAAACCGTTAATAATAATACATTGGATTGTTAATTTGAAAAACAGATGGTATCTGTCCCCTCAAATGTTCACGCGGAAATCATGGAAGAACAATTATTAGATAGTATGATATCTATTTAAAAGCAATACTCATTCAGAACGTACTTGTTAATTTTCTCATTATGAATTTAGATCGATATCAAATTTGCGCCCGTAGTAGAAAACGAACGGACATACCGTCCGTAATGTTTAATTCGAACAGTACACTTGTCTCGTCATACAAATCGTCCGGATTGATGCCGAAATTGAAGTTTGGCTGTTGAAATGCCTGTCTCTGTATTTTAACGTGGCCCAAGGCGGATCGATTTTGATGTCATTCTCCTCTTGTGAGTTTAAAAAAGCGAATAATAAAATCGAAATGAAATTTTTGGCGCGCAGGCACGCTGAAATAGATCGAACGCTCTGTGTTCGGTTACACGTACGGAAAATTGGATGAGACGCAATTTTCTGCCCATCGTACTAAATCTGTTTCCCAAGTTTCCAGCGCGCGTGCGAACGTTGGCAATATAGGAATTCTGGTTTAATGAAACGTACAGGTGAGAGAATAGTTTATCCAATATATAATGTCAGAGTTAATAGCTTAGAATTCATGCATTTTAACGGAATTATCAGAAGGTTTATGATCCAGAATTTATGTATTTTTAACGTCCAAATCCGACGTCTTTGTCTTTTCCTGCCACGAAAGGGGAGAGAACATTAAAGTGAAAATTACGGGATTTATTTACGGAGACTTTTCGCTCGCGATTCTAATTTTATCTCTTTTTATTTGCCGCATTTTGTACCGTTTGCCCCCGTTTGAATTCAATTCGAATTCGAACTTCAAGCTTCGCAATATCGGTAAACAAAACTTAAATAAATAATCGAATTCCTATATTTAATACGCGTAACCGTTTTACACGGCAAACTATATATATACACATTTTAGTTAAATTTAATAGGGGAAGGAATTACGTAGTTTAGGCGCGCGTAACTAAGTGCAAAAAGTATTGACAAATAACGAATTACATCGGTACCGTATCAAAATAATCACGATGAAATGGAAATGCGAACTGCGTGCGAGAGGTTAAATATCAGAAAAAAATATTTATCTCGTACAGCATCCGGCTTGACACTGAAACTGAAATTCTACGGTCATGATTCTTGTATCCGTCAAATCACGGCTTTCTTCCCCCCTCACCTCCCTTTCTGCCCCCCCCCTTCTCCCTCTCTCTATCTCTTCCTATTTTTCAACATATTCTTTCACAAACTAGTGTTGTTTCACAAAGATCCAGATAAGGTTATCGGGCAAGTTTTATCTCATTTTATAATTTGCAAATATTGGATCGATGTAAATGAAAAAAAAAAAACGATTGTAATAGCTTCAAATTGAAAGAAGAAAGCCTTCACTGCCAAAGAGCGATTCGATAAAAATTAATTAATACATCATACACAGTACCAAATCTGACTCACCGCGTTTGTAGATCGTTTCGAGAGATAATCGAGAGATATACCGCAACGCTCGTTTACATCGATCTAAATTCCACACGAGAGAGCCCGTTCCATTTTTCTCCTCTTTTTGTACTCGCCGAAAATAAATTACGCAATTTTCGATAACGAAATAACGCGCGCGCGATGCCGCGTCGTATTGTTTGTTTGCTGAAAATATCGTAATATCGGGGAACAACGGGACGAGACGTCGAAATTGCTCGAGAGTGAGGAGAGGACAGGAGAGGAGACATGATGAGGGGAGGGAGGGAAGACGGGAGTGGCGGTGGTCGCCATATCGCCTTCTTGTCTACGATTTTGCGGCGGTGTGCGTCCCCGCACGGAGAGAATCGCACGATTCATTATTCACGGCTTTAGCCCCGTTTCGTCGGTGTTCCTAATGAAAGATAAACACAATCAATCCCACCGTGGCCGAAAGAGGGAATATTATATCGGGTGGTCGTGTAATTTCGTAGCCACGGGCGATACGGGGGCCGCGCACCCCGGGCGCTGTTTTCGTTTCATTATACCATGCTTCAGCGGGTTATCATCGCGCTAATTATCCGTTCAAAGGGACGGTCCTCCTCCCCCCCCCCCCGAATCGAATCCCCCTAATTGGTGAGGAATCTTTTATCACGGGCTGTCTCGATTTTTCCAACCGGTGGGGGGGATCAAAAGCTTTCGGCGACAGACGCATACCACCGCTAATGCTGTGTGCGTGGCGTGCTTGCGACGAACACACAATGATTCCCCGGCACAGAGCGCTTTCGGTAGGCGCTGCATTTCGGCCCCTCTTCCTTTGTGTTATCCCTGCATGGTAATTTAGAATCGCCGGGCGATCACCGTGGGGTGATCTCGTGTGATTTCAGACACGCGTCGCAGCGCAACGGCGCAACGACGGCGCGGTCGTGAAAATGCGCGCGCGGATATTACGTTGTAAAAAAGAAAAGAAAACGAAAAATCGATCGAAACAAACTCGAGTCGAGTTGAACGAAACCAATTACGAGGTCGTACACGGTGAGCTAACCGATTTTTTCGGTAAAATTTCATCCCTTTTATCTCCCGTTTGAGTAAGAATAAGCTGAAAATTCAGTTTAACGGAGCGATCACGTGACTCATCGTCGGTCGGTATTCAATGTCTGAATCACTTAACTTCCCATCGGAGGTAGAGTTATTCGTATTGCGCAGTTAGACAAACGTTTCGGTAATTGGAAGAACATACCACATCATGCGTACAATTGCGTTGCGGCTTTGTTAACCTTGCGCCGTCGACTGAATAGTGTAGTTCAAATTTCCACGTCGGACTTGTTTGTTGATCCGACAGGATTTTCACTCGATTTTACCCGCGCGATCGGTTTCTCCCCACGGCTGAATTCAGGCGCAGCCCTGAGATTCGACACTTTTCCCTCGATTTTCCTTTTATTTTCCCGTCCGCACATACATACGTCCGTATCAATCGCGAGCAACACGGGCGTTTTTTTATTTTTTTTTTTTTATTAAAGGAATAACGACCGTGTTTATCGTTAAAGTGCGGAGCATTTATTACGAATGAAATACAATGGAGTTTTGCAGAAACGTGCACAACGGGCGCCACGGGTAACGAGAGCGATACAAATTTAATGTCGAGCGTACCGTTCGAACTGCCCTGACGGATATTGAATTCTGTAAATTCATTCTGCGCGTCGGATGTTTGGATATAATATTAATCTTGGAACACGCGCGCGGAGTAAAACGCATTCGGCGCGGCTTCATCGTTCCACGTCGAATGTATCCGTTCCGCAATCAGAAGAACAACATTCGGTGTATACGCGATCGGCATTTCCACCGACCCCGTCGCGCCGCACGTTGCTGCCGCGCGGCGCTCGTTTATATTACCGTAGAACACGCGCGTAAAGCCGGGCGATGTGCAAAAAAATCATTCGTTACTAATGTCATCGCGGCTAAACCGGTAACGTAATGTCGCGTCTGTAAATAACGGCGGGACGGCCAAGGAAAATTCCGAAATCGCCGCTCGCATCGCACGGCATCAGCGCAACAACGCGATTAACGCTGCTCGAGGACGACGCGACGCTGTTCCGATCGTTTAACTTCACTCACGCGCATCGCCCATACATTTTATTTATATGTAGATATATATATATATATTTGCATCATATAACGGGCAATAACGTTTCGCGCGAACCTTTTTTCCCGCCTGAAAATTTGCTCGCTCTCTTTATTTCCGTCATTAATTATCACTTCGATTTGCTTGTTCGTTCGCACACGATTCTCTTTTTCCTTTCTCTTTTTTTTTTATGCACAATCGCGTGCACATGGCAGGTGGAAAAAATGTGGACGGCAAAAATATAGGAGGCGACGGGGATAAGAGAAGTGGAGGGGGGCGGGGGGCGACTGCGGGGGGCGAGGGAGAATACGGGGTGGACACGAACGGCCAATATCGCCGCCAACTATTAACCCGACGCTATCGGGCCGAATTCGATAGCCCCTCTCGTATTAGTTAAAGAGAATAATGTCAACAACAACAACAACAACAACAGCGACAACGGGAGCAGTGATAACGTCAGCGAGAGTTCGAGAGTTTCCTCGTCGAACGCAATTCGCTTAAGCGAATCGCGAAACGCTCGACCGAAAAAGCGCCTCTGCAGAAATGCACGCGGGCGCGTGCGTGCGTGTGTGCGTGCGTGCGTGCGTGCGTATGCGTCGAGTATCGCTAGGGGAAAGCGAAAAAGAGGGTAAATAAATATTCGATAAAAATTGCGATCTCGTTATACGCGGAGAATATGAAAGGCCACTGCCACATTGGGGCTCTTTCAGTGCTGAATTTCGATACTAGATTATTAACGACGATAACCGCCTATTTTTACCGCTGCGCCCGCTCGGTTCAGTCCAATCGGTTCGGTCCCTTCTCCACCGAGAGATTTATTACGGGGATTATTTACGTCCTGTGTCAACATGTACGTCATGTAAAAATGAACGAATCTATTATGCAATTCGACGTAGCAGCCTATGTTTCTCGCCGAAAGACTGCGTCTTTCGAGACTCGCTCGAAATTTTTGTTCGTTTTCGGGTCGGATAATTTGATCGGTTTACTTTGAGGTTGAATTCGTTTGTGTGTGTGTGTTAGATTATTTTAATTGATAGAAAGAGAAATGGTTTCCAAGAAAATTTAGTCTTAACTCTTACGCGTTGCCTCGGCTGCAGTATGACCAAGTTTGAACTCGTATAAGTAAATTATACGAATTTTTCTATTTTCTATCACGGCATTAATGCAAACTTATATGACTAACAGTACAATATAGAAATAAAGTTATGCGCGCTAAATCACATGTGGATCATGTACTTTTCACACAGTATGTGTACACCGTCCTCTGTATGAAAGAAAAGTAATCTATAGGGGTGAGAAATTCAAAACACTGAAAACAGCCATTTCATTTGCACCAATCTAATATTTCACTGGCTCCCGATTTTTGAGCCGCGCAACTGATTTTTCCACTGCAATTCCCGGTACTTTATACCTAAATTATCGAAACATGGTGGTATCACAGTGACTGGTGGCCATCACGGCATTCAACGTGTCGAAGCGAAGTAGCGCGACGTTCCCCGGTTCCGACTAACCAGCTTCCCACGTCGGTGAAAACGGAACGATCATCGCTGCGCGTCTATCCGCGTGCGCAGTAGAGACCCGACAAACGGACAATTTTCTATTTCCTCGTATTGTCTTGCCTCGCCGGAGTTCGTTCGTTCCGGCCGGTGCGCTCCGGGCGATTTTGCTCCTTTTACAGCTCACCCCGGGTGGCTCCGAAGTTTGCTCCGACTCGCGCTGAGAAGCTTCTCGCGGGCGCGCGCGAGAGGAAAAACCATATTAATTACCGCTCTAATTACTCGCGCCGAGGCGCGCGCGCGGATGTTTTACGAGCTCTCGTGCGTTTAAATCGAATAAACTCGGGCACGCTCGAGCCCGATAATTTTCTACGTGTATTAGCCGCGGGTTAGGGAGGCGAGATGAGAGCGCGAATTCGCGCTTCCGTTTACCCTCCTTCCTCCGCCTCGTTCTTACCCTCTTACCGACGCGAGCGCCCGCGCGACGGTCGCGCCTGATAAATCGGTATCCGCGAAAGTTACCGATTAATTTTCTAATTAGTCTCGCGGCGGCGCCCGCCGTCGCGCCTATATCGATCGGCGCGCGCACCGACGCCGGGCCGTTTGTCCGCGGCGCTTAATTGCAAATAGTTGGTTGAAACGCGCGCGCGGATTCGTTCGTCGTAACGTCGGCAGATACACCCCGAAACGAGGGCACATCGCTGCCCCGCGCGGCTTCTTAAGTTAAATTACCGGCGTTGTTTAACGAGCGCTATTCGTTCGCCGGGATCTTGTTAAAATTAACGAACGCCGTTCTTTGGCAGGGCCGATGCTTTGAAAACGATGGCGCGCCGGATGTTTCCCCTTTTCCCCTTTTTTTCCTTTCTCCCCCTCTCTCTCTGTTTCTTTCTCTCTTCCTCGCGCGTCCCTTTCCCTCTCTTTCAACAGTCTTGCTAGTTACGAGTTTAAGGACGGAATAAAAATACGATGGAACCGCGACGCGGAGAGGTTTATCGACGATAGAATCCCGTTGTTTTAACTGGCTAATTTCGTTGGCTTTAACAAAGTCAGCTTAATGGGAAATTTCCTTTTTACCCCGTCACGGTTGCCATCCCGCCCGCCTCCCCACCCCCAACGTCGGGCTGAGTGCGCGACGGGTTTAATTTTAAAAGCATCGAACTCGCGCGCCATAACAGCCTCGTTATATATTCATATTGTCGCGTGACCGATCATAACGCTCAAACGTACCGTCGACACCTCTGAGGAATCGGATCGATAATATGGGTTGGCCCGAGACCACCTACGTCAGAGGCTGATTTATATTTAAACGGTCCCCCTTCTCTCGTCGATTTCAGCCGATTTCGTATGACTAAGTATATCCTTGCACACACACACACACAAGTGTACGCGCCTGTCGTGAATTCAATCGTTTGTTTTATTACAAGTCGCTGGATAAGTCGTATTTGTTTTCCGGCGTTGTCAAAATTGGAAGTTTTCCTTCTGTCAAACATATCTCGACGGAATATGTAAATACACGAAAGAGAAATTTTTCCTCCATCCATAGAGAATCGCGCGTCCTGCTCTATAAGTCGTTTAATAAAATATTTCGCTTTCAAGCTTGTCGATATCTGAATGTTCTATCAAATGCATGTATTGAGTCAGTCAAAAAGTTCGATTCTATTCCCGATAAATAGTCTGGTAAGCATGTAATGTAGACAATAATGTCGATAATATCTGTGTATTATATATTGTTGTCAAGTGATAGCACATTTCACATAATGTTTATTAAAAAACCAAAGATATTTTTTACGTTAACCTTAGACAGGTTAAACGCATCGTCGGCAATTGACAACCAACGTGTTAACCACATATAATGTTTTAATCTGAATAATAAACACTAATAAAAATATTCTTTTCTTACTAATAATATTATTTGAATTTGTGAAATTTGCAAACCTAATTTTCTAATTATTATTTTCGAAAAAATCTTAAGACATATGCAGGTGGTTCTTGGCTTCGATGCCAACGAAGATGACGAGATTCATTCGAGATAATCCCACGAGATAATCTCAGAACACGATGAATTCAATGGCTGGTCCGTCTTTAACTATCACGTAGTTCTGTCTGACGGTTAACGTTAAAATTAATTCGTTGTGATACACTTAAGTCTTAACCGCACCCAGTTTGCAAATTGCAATCTTCCTGGCGGGATAAACATGCTGGGAGGTGTGCTTCTTGCTAGAGGCTTAATCGCCCGACTTATTTATGTAGGGTAATTAATTGGCCCTACGTAAATTCAGCCGTGATCGCCCTGCGTGCGGATTAGGCATTGCGCGGGTGTTTTTATGCCGTTTCTCTTGATTCCTCGTTAGGCAAATAATTCTGATGAAGGCGCGGCTTCCTCTGAGCCAAGCGCGAGTCAGAGGACCTTCTCTCTCTCTCACAATCGGAAATTAAATAAACACGAAATTACAGAAATAAAATTCTCTATCTACCTATTGAATAACCGTGGAATCACATAAACGAAGTTGATATTACTTGCGAAACTTTGCGAAATATTTTTTGCCATAATAATCCCTGGGGAATGATCGTTAAAACCATCCGAGGTGGGGATAACCCCTATCAGAGATATTGAAGTAACGATATGGTATCCCGTCGCATCATCTCATTTAAATGCAAAAGCTGACGTTACATGTAATACGAGAGCGCAACGATATCACGTTCAATCGAAAAAAAAAAGGAGGAAAATATTAGCTTGTTCCCGCCAACGTTTGGTTTAACCACGTATAAGCACAATTTGAATCCCGACTCGCCGACTAGTCCGAGTCGACGTAAAAGCAAGACTTACGAGTATATAACGTACTTGACACGATTATTCGTCAAAGAGCTCGGCACGATGTGAAATAACCCTTAATGGACTCGAGATGCCGACGTGGACGATAAGCTGCATTTTCAGCGGGATTGAACTCGGGGAGAAAATCACGATCGTTATCGACCCCTCTCTCTCTCTCTCTCTCTCTCTCTCCTCGTTTTAGTCGCGATTGGTTTTGCGCACGGTGCCGTATGTATCAAACCGGTCAGACTTGCGAGAGCGTGTTGGTCGGCGTTAAAGTAAACACGGCATAAATTTCAAAAAGTGCATTGTACAAACGCATCGCCGCATAAGCGCGCAAGATTAAATACGTTTGCATAATACGAAATTACATTGCTCGCGAAGTGAAATTATCGGAGATTTCTGAAATATTCTTTATATCCCGCTCTCATAAATATTCGAGCGCGCAGGCAAAATTTATTCCGCTGGCGTAATACACGCGCGCAGAAAGTCGAAATTAAGTAAACAAGATATTTTCACGCGCGGCGTGAAAGTCTGATAATTCGGCGGGCATCGATCTGACCCGATGATCGTGTGACACGTTCCGCGACTGTACGCCGCTGAATACATATACGTTCGCGAAACATCGCGTCGACGAATTTTATGCTGTTACTCATCGTGTATTTGACAAATGGTTCCGCGTGATAAGGACTCTCTTTCGCGCGCGCTGAATAATTTATCTCCCCCGCTTGACCGAATAATTGCGGCCCATCCGAATGCGTAGCAAGTTTCTATCGAGTGGGTAATCGGTGTATTTGCGTTTTCCTATTTGCCCAGTAATTACAGTATCAGTTGATACACAGGAGTAATGAATTAATAATCGAATACGTATGCGCCGCACGTATTCCTGTTTCCCCACACAATGGATCTATTAATCATCATTTTATTATAATGCCGCACCACAATTGCGCGATAAATGGCGTCGTGTGTGTGTGTGTGCGCGCACGTATGTTAGTTATCAAATCAGAAATTGCGCGATAAGCCGCTTTCGCGATTAAGCGATCGAACGCTTGAACTCGCGACAACATTTACTCGCGAATTACTCCTTATTATTAACGGCCCCCGGTATCCGATATCCGAGTACCACGGTACTGCTCGGATATCCGAGTAGTAATCGGATATTTCCCGGATAGACGGGCGTCTGGCGTTGTTATTTTGCAAATTACCCCGACACTCGAGTGCTGTGATTAGTGCACACATAAGTGCCTGGCAAATATCGACGCTACGATAAATCGGCTATGAAAGTATGACAGTAACAAATGGCAGGTTGGTGCAATTCGGATGTTATTTATAAATTTTCATCTCGAGTGTCCGTGTGTTTGAATAATATTCGAGTATATTCGAATTTTTTAAATAATCATTCGGATATTTTCTGGATACGCGCAGGAAATTTTTCTTGAATATTACAGCACACTGATAACATCATTTACTACACGTATTGCGCGACTAGAATATACTCATATTGAGTATTGTGTGTAACGTACAATTATTAATGTGTATGCTTTGAGAACAATAGAAAAACGGGATAATTGTTGTGTATGTGATATAATATAGTGTCTACATAGCGATGTATAGTTGTAATCCTGTCGCTCGCATTGCTTTCCAAAATATACCATACTGTCCCTACATTACTTGAAATTGTTTCGACGTTATAAGCAGAGAGAAAGCTGAAAGCGGTCGCGGACTCCAGGATTTCAGGAGATGGAGTCTTTTTGATACACTCCCTGAGAAAATGCGTCTAAAGTACGATGGGTTAGATGCACTTTCTCAGGAAGCGTATCGAGAAAAGACCGTTCCCTGAAATCCTAGCGGCCACAGTCGCTCTCAGATTTCTCTCTGTTATAAGCATATCCTAGCCGGACAAAACTAGCGTGGTCACAGGGAAAAAAAAGTTTAATTGAATTTACCAGACAGTGATCAAGCGAAAATAAACGCGTTTTCGTTGAAGAAGACAGATTTTCTGGACGTAAGAACCAAATTCAGACCGCAAGGAACACAAATTCCATTTCCTTCAACCAAGACGCGTTTGGTCCGTTTACTATCCAGTAAATTCAACCCAAATTTTTTCCCCCGCTTACTTTTCCGGTTCACGAATATGTTCATATCTTCGAGGAAAAATCCTCCGGATATCCGGTTATTATTGCGCGAATCACCCGAACAGTCGCGAAGACTTACACGAAAGTACCTAAGAGAGAATGCAAGAAATCAGCTTGCAGGCCGTAGCGAAAATCAACGACAGATGGCGAACGATAACAGATTAGCCGAGTATTATCGTGATTTCGGGCTTTCCGGCGTTTCGGTCGTTCCGGTTCTCGAGTAACCACGGGTAGTGGCCGCGAATGCCAGCCCCGGGTAGATACCCGACTGTACTGACAGCATCGCCTAGCTGTGTCGCTCACCGCTATTTTCCTAAGTATACAGTAATGGCAAGCGATCGTCACTAGGACGGGAGACATTTGCGCGGCGCCCATCCGAGCGACTCCAATCCAAGTGCCATTCGGCCATCCGGGCTCTTATCTCGCTCGCTAACTCGAAAAGTTAACAACCAGCCGGGATACGTACGAACGTTTCGTCGCTTCCCGAATACCCTAATGTACTCCCGCCGGCGATAATGACCTGGCCCGTCTACGGGACGGCCTCTCTCTTTCTCTCTCTCTCTCTCTCTCTTCCTTTCTCGATGGCTCCGTGAAGTTGGCCGTGCGCGAGATAACGCGTTCGAATCGCGCGTCGATCCGAACCGGCGCGGAAGTGATTTTTCTCCTCTCTCGCGTCGCGTCTCGCGCGCTTACTTACTACCGTATTACCCTTTCCTGCATCTTTCAAGCTCCGAAGCTATTAACGACGATTTCGAAGCGGGCCCGACCATTAAAAGCGATGAAACATGCACGCGCTCGCCCCCGCCGTCGCGGGGGTTGCGAAAGGAACTTGGGAACGCAGCCCGTTTATACGCGATTTGTATCCGCGCGCTTTTATAAACCGATAGTATTCGCGCCTGGCGATATTCCTGTCACGAATAAAATATTCGCACGTTCGTGAGAGAACAATGCTCTCGCCGAATAACAATCGATTCAAGTGTACGTGGTGACCCGAGGGGGGAGGGGGATTTACTTTTCGAGCGCGAAATAAACGCTCACGCTAAGTTCGAAGCATTAAGGAGAAGACGCACGCGGCAGCGCGAGATACACCGCACCGTTCGCTCATTAAAATTTACCCGCTGGGATGTCGGCTTCAAAGGCGCCGCGCACCGTTTGAAGACGAACGCGCCGCGACGAAAGAGTAAATGCTCTAACTCCCTTTCTCCCTTCTCTCTCTCTCTCTCTCTCTCTTTCTCTCTCCCCGCTTTTCTTCCTACTCGACAACCGCGACAACCGTATCGAGAAAAACATTTCCATCGTTTCGTGGACGGTAGAAATGTGACGTAGAGCGATATTGTGTCGATACTTCGAATATCGGTATTTTAATGTCGAAATATCGATACTCTCCCGTTTTTAAATATTATTTACATTCGATACAAGATGTTCGATACTTTTTGTATATCGATATTTTCATCCACGGCACGTATCGATACATTGGAATTGTATCGCTCAGTGGACGGCGAGACCGTATTTCCGATAATTACGGTGATGACTGCCTTCAACAGGACGCGACGGTCGTAATTCGCAAAAATTACACGCTACTCCATCAGCATTCCCTCTCTCTCTCTCTATCTTTCTATTTCACCATATCTCTATCACTCTTTCTCTCTATTTGCCCACTTTCCTCCTGCTCCTCTGTCCCTCTCCCTGTCGATCTTCCGCACCGAATCCCATTTCGGAGCAGGATACTCGCGATGGAACCGGCGCCGCGAATTTCGCGAAAGCCAAGACGCGTTCTTAGGTGTTCCGGAAGTTTCGATCGAACTTCCCCGCGTCGAAGCGCCAAACTTGTCGCGCAGGCACTCGCCAAGTCTTTCCCGAAGAGCGACGGCAAGACGAACTCGTGCGTAGTTAAGTGCCAATCAATATTACCCGAGGAATACACGACGCCCCCACGTATTCCAGACCGCCGCCGCAGACATCGACGTTTCTTCGATCAGAACTTTACCGTCGTCAAATATTTCCGAGAATTAAGAGACAGCTATTTTCCCGCGAAATTAACCAGTCGTGAGATAAAGCACAGCTTGTTTCGCCTTCGTCGAGTGATGCCGAATCAATGGATCTTTCAGCTTGAAACCTATCCTCTTCTTCTTCTTCTTCAAGTATTAGAGAGTTATTTAATGTAATTTCGAAAATCTCACTAATTCGAGAAACTTGAAACTCAATCGCCGAGATGTTCAAGGATGAAAATTATTAGTGTCAATTTGAAGTACTCTAGTATTACTCAAATTATCAATATCTTCAGAGAGTATCTTGTTATTTACTCTTATTATTACTTCTTCGTATTTATTCCTCAAATTATTCTGTACCGAAAGATATTTGACAAAAAAGCAGATATTCTACCAAATAATCATTTTCTAGATCATCTAAATCATATAATGTGAAAATAAAATAAGAAATATCTGGCGAAATATTCACTTATCGTTGGTCTTATCGAAATACGCGGATTAACGATGAGGAAATATTTATGCAAAGAGAAATCTATGATTGCATCAAAACCATATTTTGATTCCGTGCATGCGGGTACATCAGAGTAACATCCTATGGAAAGAATAGATACCCAAGGGTCAGGTAGATCCAACCAAACTCATTTTTCATTGTCCGTTCCGAGCCGCAAACTCGAAGATCTATCGGTACGTCCGCTGAATTTGCGCGCGTCTGCTGCATCCGGTCCGAACAAACCAGCGACGATGGCAGGTCGATTCGCCGATTCGCAAACTAACCAAGCGGCGAGCCGCAAATCAGATCGCGCATATCTCGCAGGAAGTATGTCCCCGGGAATACCGCGGGAGTTCGAGCAACGTCTGCCGGGACAATTCGCGGCTTCCGCAGATTCCGCGTGTCGCAAAATGCAAAAGTTATGTAGCGAGAAGCTGCGTAACGACGCGGGCACGCTCGCGCCACGACGGTGTGGAAACACCATCCGACCCGCTGGCTTCCCCGTTTTCCAAGAGAAATGGCAGCGCGCTTTCCCGACACGCTCGCGCGTCGCGTATCTTTCGTGGACGCGCGTGACCCGACGCGTGGTTAATCTCTTTAGCGTTCTGATTTATGCGAACACATGTTTACACGTCGCGCCGCGGCCCGCATAATTCTGATTGTGTATCGCGCGCCTAATTAAACGCGCCCTCTTTACGGGGCTTCTCACGCGCACCTCGTTGCATAAAGCATCTTTATCACGGCGAGTGTGCGGAGCGGATGAGAGAGATGCGCGCCCGGGAATTCGTCTCGCTGTTTGTTGACACCTCAAATCGACGCGCAGTCGTCGGCGTCGCTCGTTTCTCTCGGATTAATCGTCCGAAATACTTTCCGTGTCGCGAATCTCCGTCATGTCACTAATATTATCTTTATATATATATATATATATATAAAGATAATATTAGTGGTAACAATCCATAATTGTAATCACTACATAAAGATAGATTTACGGACTTATGTACAAGAAAAAAGCTCGCCTCTTCAGACACGATTTCAGGGAACTCTTCAAATCCACCGGCAGTAGGCGCAAATGTTCCCGCAATCATTTTTCCTGTTGCTGCGTTGGAGCGTTGAAAACGTCTCTTCTGGAGCAATTACAGTTCTTTCCCGTCGGTTGCGCGGTGCTCGAGACGACGATACGTTTACGAAGCGTTTGAAATCCGGGGGAACCGGGGGACGCGAGAAAAGTAGCGGAATCAAGAGGTAATCAGAAAGTCCGATCATTTAGAAGGCATTCTATTAACGTTCAATTACAGAGCAGCAATTGAAGGCGAACAACAGTTAACCCGCTTCCCAGCTTGCCGAAGGACTCTTACATCTCCCTATGGAGGGGGGGGGGGNTATACGAGACGCTTCTCCAGAGAGTGGCTCTTTGTGCCGGATTCGATGGCGGAGGTCGCGCGGTGCCGGAGAAGACACGTTGGAAATGACGGCAAGTCGGGGGGAACAGGGAGAGCAAGAGAAAGAGCAAGAGAGAGCAGGAGAGGGGGACGAAAGGAGGAGGACAAGCAGCAAGGGAGACAGACGCGAATTCGCGGGGGTGGTCGTGGTAGAGAGAACTTGGTCGTAACAACTACCGCTCTAAATCTTGGTTCGCGCTGCGAACTACTCGCAGCCACGGTTTCCGCCACCCACGAAGAGTTTCATTATAAAAGCCAAGTTGGCCGCGTGCGTGGCTCCTCGCGGACCCCGGATCGCCGACCCGCGCGCAAGCGACCATCTTCGTGAATTTCCTACACGGCTGCACCCCATTCGGGGGCTCGGCTGCGGCTAAACCCTTCCGGCGAAGTTCCCGAACATTTTAATCGAGTTCGAGGCAAGCCCGATTATACCCGCAAGTATTTAGCCCGCGAAACGAAATCGTTTAATATCTTCGAGCTGAGCCGCCGGGATCCGAGTAATCGTTCCAAGTTTGGAAGCCTAATGGTTATGTAACTCTGAGCATAAAGAAACCGATGCTCGAATATGCATGCCTATGTGCAGAGAGAGAGAGAGAGAGAGAGAGAGGAAAGATGCGTGAGCGAGATGGAATATTACCTTCGGGCGATGAATTATCGGAATTGCATTATCACATCATTTCTCTTCGCACTTTCTTTCTACTTTTTTTTTATCGATTCTTTTCACGATTGCTCTCCCCCAAAATGATGAAAGAATATTGAAATAAATACACGCATTTATGGAAACATCTTACAAAAAATCACTAATTCGTATTCACATTCTCGTTATCGTGTCAAATGATGCAGAGATGCGCGCAACGTTGTGGTGTTGCATAGCTTTAGAGCACTCCTCTTGTCATAACACAGGGTGTATTTGAATTCTATCGACAATCTTACAGGACAAATTCTATGTTGAAAAATAAATGAAGATGTCTTAATAAATAAAATAAAAGTTTTAGTAAATATATGCGCAAAAACGTGGCTCGCGGGAGCGAACGATGACGCGGATTTTTGTCTTTTCAATCGTGCGATAGAGTCGCATCCGTGAGTCCTTACGGGGGGGGGGNAAGAGAAATCAGCCTTCCGTCGAGATTCCTCGTGCGCCTCGCTCCGTGGAACTCCGGGGCCAAATATTCGCTCCAAATCCGAGTTGCAGCATCGATCCCTGTTCTACAGTTAACGAATACGTCGTGGTGACGTTGACGGAGCGGAAAAGGACGAAGGATCGTCCTGGGAGCGCGAAGGCGGCGTGGAACGAACGAAAGAACGAACGAAAGACGGCAGGAAGCAAGCAAGGAAGGAAGGAAGGAAGGAAGGAAGGAACGGCGAGACGCTAGCTTTTAGAGCGAACGTAAACACGCGTCCTGCATTCCGAGCTTGACACGCTTGCGCACGACCGCGTTTACGTACAAATTTACGTTCAAGCGAACCGCTGTAAGTCGCGTCGCGGTCCACGGGATGAATTCGAAGCATTTTCTCACCACGTCATTACGTGAGCGTGCCTCGGAAAAACATCGAGGCAAGGGCCCACCCTTCGAGTATGTCTGGGAAATCGTCTCTCCTTCGGACAGCGACACACTCAAGTCGAAACTCCCATTTATATACCTCCGGTAAATATATATATATATCCAAAACCGGAAATTGCATTCGCGGATTCGCCGTGCAGATATTTACAAATGTGCAAACGTGAAACAAAGCGACACGATAATCCGAGCGTCGACCCGCATCCGCGTGTATGCGTGATTAAATAAATTATTAACGGTATATTAATATCATCGCCGACCCAGCTGCAATCAATGCCCGAGTCCCCCCCCCCCCCCCCCGGGGGATGTCTGACGTTTTTTATTTCGTTTTNTTGTTTCGAAATGAGAGAGAAACATTTAGTGAGAGAGAAAGGGAGAAGGGGGAAGTGACAGAGGGAGGAAAAGCGGCGTCAAATAATTTTATTAAAACCTACTTTGGCAGAAATTCACAGCGGTTGCACTCGAAATTACTGATTATCGCGGCGCGAGTGGACGCTTTAAAAATTATCGGACAATCGTCGAACTCTCAAAGCGGGCTATGAGGATGCGCGTCGGGCAGACGACACGTGGTGTGGTCGCCCCCGCCCTCTCTCTCTTTCTCTCCATTTTTTTTTCAATGGCCGCGACGGTGTCAGTGTCAGTCATTAAAATAATTAAAACCGGACGCACAGACTTATAATCCGTTTACACGGGAGGGCTTTATTCGCGCGCACGCTCGTCCGCGTTTTATCACTTCGCCTCGAGAGTGAAAGCGATAACCGGGGGGACACGATCGGTTATACCGCACGACGAAACTTCACGGAACGTGGACGCACGCAAAGCCCCGATAAATCGATCCGATACAAGCGTCGCTTTTACGCTACTGACCCGGGGCCAACTTCGGTTTCCGAGTTATCTGCAAAGTTATTTCAGTTAAGCATTCCGGTTAACTCGAGCGAACTTCTAAAAGCATCCTGCGTTCCCGGGCAACGGCAAATAAAGTAAACGAGGGCACGAGACGTTAATCCATTACAAGCAAGCTCCTCTTGCGCACTCCGTTCGTCCGCACGTACACACAGAGACACGCGCAGCTCGCACGGGAAGATGAGAGAGAAAAAAAGACATTCGCTTGCCGGTCTCAAGTTCTCGCCCGAGCGAGCTCGCGCTGATAGAAAATTCGGTCTTCTTTTAGTTGAAAGCACACCCGGCTGGATCGCGAAGTATCCGCGTTCCAGCGCATCGGGTAATAGGAAAGCGCGATTGCCGCTTATTCGGAATGACGAGGAACGAGATCGAAGCTCTCTCGCAATTTGCGAGAGACGCTCGAAGCGAGCGAGTGTCGAGGCACGTTTAAGATGACGAGCGGTTGAGAATCGCGGATGGTAACGCGTTATTTCGATCCACGAGAGAGGATAATTTGCAACGAGCGTGTTACATCCCGCGGACTTCGCGTAAATGTACAGAGGAAACAAAATAATCTTATATATAAATCAATGATAGATATTTTCATATGTAAGCAAGATCGTGTTGTTTGTCTCGGGTTCTTCCTTCGTGCACGGCTTCCCATTTTATGATTCTTGGAGTTTAACGGACACATCTGGCGAGCAGACGTTGAAATTGAGAAAAATCTGTTTCCAATCTTGGATGATCGAAACGAGGTAACATTCTCTTAGTTTCCGTACGTTTTGTTTCAAATGTCCTATATTTTAAGTTTGATTTTCTACGTCCTTTGTCCGGCCAGGAGTATCCGTTTCCATCGCGAGATTTATAGTTCTGTGAAAGACGGGAAAAGGATGACATGAAATCTACACGGAAGGAAAATTAATCTTATATATATATATATATATATATAAGATATATATATATATATATAAATCGATAATGGATATTCTCATATTTAAGCAAGAATATTATAATATTGTCAGGAAATATTTAGTCTTGAATTGAGTGCAAATAACATTTGTGCCAATACAAATTCAATCAAATCAAGACTAAAAATCTTCTAAGGAGATCTTTTTTGACTGTTTGTCTTTAATATCTTCCACGTCAAATTTTAATTCCTTTCAGTGGATTATCTCCACACGGTGTTTAAGCGTCTTTATAGCCCTCATGGCTATTAAATCGATCGAGGATAATTTGGATTTTGTAAGACGGAGCTTAAAATATATCGGAAATATGAATATCATAGATCCTCCGAAAACAAATGTTCCCTCCGTATAATCTATCTCTTATCTTACTCCTCGACCTCTTGTTTACAAATCTCACCATCTCCCTCCCCTAATTCACCGCCCTCTCCCCACGTTTTACACACACGCGCTCAAATTTAACCAGCACACTGTACTCAAACTCTTTCAGCCGAATTCAATATAAAACAATAATTTAATAAATTTGTTTAACCCATCTTAATAGTTTCGCTTCGATTGCACGGCCCAATCTCTTTTCTTCAAACTTAATAAATTCTGTTAAATTTTAATTAAACTCATCTTACTTTAGAAACTCCTCGGCCTGCCAACCCTTTCCCCAGCTGCTCCGCTCGCGGTCCCAGATAGAGGGATTCGGTTTCCTGACCGAAAATCGGACCACCTAAGTTCCGCGCGTCTGCAGGCAGGTAAAGCGACCCTTTTAGCCGTTGACCTATCTCGCCGACACATAAGTGCATTCGAGTATAACGCGAGAACGGTCGTTGCGTCCTTCAGGACGTAACAAGCGTATGCAACACATTCTTCGAAGTCTTCGGAAATCCGAATTTGAATTTTAATTGTCACCCCAGTGAATTCCGCCGAAATTGAAGAACCAGCGAAGTATAATATTATACGAACTAGTATCAGCTGATTTCACCCTGTATAAATTATCGTCATGTATCGTTCGAACAAATCTTGGTTCATTCACCGGAAAGACCAAATCACGTGTCTCTCTAGGCTTTCTCTCCAGCGCCGAACGATAGAACGTAGCGCTCATCGCTCGAGCACGCGTATCATCCGTTTCGTGGTGAATGCACGGCGGCACGCGTGCATTGAAGAAGGGGACGGGGGAGCAGCAGCAGGCTGCCATTAGGAAAAGAAATATCTCTCGTGCGAAGCGGCCGAGTGATATCGCGAGGATTCCCAAGTCGAGGTTCCGCGCGAGGCCACGCCTTGATTCGCGGTTCCGTTAGCGAAGGCGGTTATTCTTTTCGCAGATTGATCACGGGTCGCGTCCACGCAACCGCGGTAAGACGGAACACGACGGGGGCAGACGAGGCGAAATGAAACGAGAAGCTTTTCCGCATCCACTTCGTCACCGTCTTCCCCGCCGCGTGCTCACTTCCTCGCCGAATAAACTCGCGGCTGTATTTCTCCTCCTCTTATGTTCCTTTTTTTCCCTTTCCGCCACGCAGCCTTCATAACCCGAAGAAAATTCACGAGCGGCTGAAACGGCACTCAAACGGGAATTCGTCCGCACTTTTATCAGCCGATTCGATAACATCCACCGTCGACGCGATACGGCGAGACGCGTAATGTTTAAGACGAGCCTCTTACAAAGAGGCTGCGGTTTACTGCGCGCCGTAAGTTTTGCCGCTTTATCGCTCGCCGTGCGTAAATTCGCGATAACACGGCGCATAACTCCGTCGCACACTGTCACCCAACAAAAGGTGCATTTATAGCCGAGCCGCCGTCGCGTATATGAGCGTAAACGCGGTTGCTAGAGGTGTTTCATCCCGACACCGGTCCTATCTCCTCACGCTCGGCCCCTCCGGTTGTTATAAAATTCATTCACGATTCCCCCGCCTTTCGATTCGTCCGATCGGCCCTCCGTTTATCCCGCGAATTCATCAACGTCGCGGGCGCCGATCCCGCGTATCGACAATCGGCCTCTTCTTCCGATATCGTCACGAGAACTGGAAAGCTGTTCTCGTGATTCTCAGATCTCTCATGATTCGCAATTACACCAATCAGAGCCGATCGTAATTATTACCTTACAGCGGGACCAATTAGGTCCAGTCGGATCAGTTCCGTTTTCTCTCGCGTGATTCAAAGGTGTTTCCGCGGTGTGTGCTTTGCGATCACGCAAATCCGCCCGAGTGAAAAACCGAAGTGGCGTGAATGTACATTGAATCATTTCATTTTCAACTCGGTGAGGTTGCATGAGTAACCTCTTAACACCACGATCACGCTACAATCGCGACGTGTCACGCCACGCGTGACAAAAATCAATGGGAATGATGTAATGTGTAATGAAATATATCGGTCTTGAAATATTTCGAAGTTGTTTCAGTCTCCGCTTCCCGGCGGGAATCCCTTCAGAATGCGTTCCACGGAAATTGTATGCAACGGCATACCGTGAAACTCGAATATCGCGTTTCAACAATGTCCAAGAAATTATAAGTCCAAACGGTGAAAAGCGGAAGCGTATCTCGGCGGAGACTTCGGTATTAAGACGGCGAGACTTTTACGGGCGCGGGCGTAAGTACGGCTGTGCTTGGCAGACGGCTCCTCGTAAGAACTAAAGGAGGACTAACCGAGGATTATCTTTATCCGCGGCATAAAGTGTATCTGACGGAACTTCTTCACGCCCGATTTCCCTCCTTGGGAGACGCAAATGGGGGGGAGGGGGCTAGCTATCGCGTCGATAATACGGTTACGTATTATATGATATCCGTGTAATTAGTTTACGATCGCACGATCGCCGGGAAAGAGGAAACGTCGGCCG
Organism: Dinoponera quadriceps; assembly: GCF_001313825.1. Classification (NCBI taxonomy): domain Eukaryota; kingdom Metazoa; phylum Arthropoda; class Insecta; order Hymenoptera; family Formicidae; genus Dinoponera; species Dinoponera quadriceps. The sequence goes on from NW_014555813.1 coordinate 822,575, forward strand.
TCTCGTCGGTAGCTTTTATTAAATTAAATGTACTCCTAACGAAATCGGTACCAATCGCGCCTATTACGCCGGAAACTCCTCGACGCAAAGTAACTTCCAGGAGATTACTTCGTCTACTTTGTCGTCCTCGCCCTCCTCCTCCTCCTCGTCGTCGTCGCCGTCTATCGGAAACTGCCGAGAGATTTTCTCCCACGTCGGAGAAGAGAACGTGACCCGGTCCCTCTTTGAATTTTTTTCTTTCCCGCCGGATGGAAAGAAAGGGTCTTCTCTTTCGCGAGAGAAGAGAAGTCCCCTAGTTACGCGAGAATACTCCCGAGACTTTAATGAATTCCGATGGGAGGACCAAACGGGAAGGGTGGGTAGATAGGAGCAGGGAAGGGGTAAGGGAGGAAGGATAAAAATGGTAATTACGATATAAAGGGGTCTCTGGGATAAGAATACCTGGTAAGAACGAACAGTATAAAGAGGAAAAGAGAAAGAGCCACGAAGAGAAGCGACAGCTCCGACGGGGCGGGGGGAGAGAGGGAAATAAGAGAGACAGGGCCAGAACCACAAAGTTATGAGCTATTCGTAGACATCTAGAAAGAGGTCGAGCGGAGAGAACGCGCGGAGAGAGAGAAAGAGAGAGAAGTTAAGAAATGGAGGAAGCGAGCGAGAGGGAGCGAGGGGGGACGGCCGTTCGCGAACTTTCGAACTCGCTCGGACGGTAACCTAATGGTTTATTAAAGACCGTTCAATGGCCGTGATACGTTTTCACCTTTCCACGCAACGCAGCCTTTCCGCCCTCGGGATCGCGTTAGGTAGCGCCGGCCGATCACGTACGCCGCTAGTTTTTCCGGATCGTTAAATTTTCCGTTACAGCTTGCCGCGGCGTCCGAGAAGTTCTCACTGAATATTAACCCCGACCGTGCGATCCGGCGCGAGAAAACAATGCCCGGTGTGTATCGTTCGGCGTACGCGACATTAATGCCGATGCAGCTTCTTCAGCGGGGACTCGTGAGCGGAATTCAAAAGGCACACCGCGCGGATTTAAAGACGCTGTCGCGTCGAACGACCGGCTAACCACTTACATTTAATTGGACGCGCCTCGGACGATTCCTGCAATGTGATTAGGTTATTAGGAAATTGAAATGGCACCGCTTATGCAACATGAAATGAAAACGGGCATACATGAAATCTGTCACGATAACATTGATTATTTACGTTAATATTGATTATTCAAAGCAAAAACGAATATATACGGTTACAAAATATCGCCTAATTACATCGGCCGTTTAAGGCTAATTCTGTCAATTAGTACCTTCCGAATAATATATTTGAAGCACCGTTCGGAATAAAGGAAATTTGGAAAATTACGATTTTCTTACGCAGAATATCTCTCTTTCGGCGGAAATTCGCAGCGTCAATTTGAATCAATCGAGCCAATTTGAATCGATTAAATGATCATGACTCTCGGAACGTTTAATCCCCTAAGAGACGAAAGCTATTCACGTCCTCCAGAGGAGATAACCTTCACGCGGACGTGCTGCGGCTGTGAGCATTCGCCGTCGCGCCAGCGGAAAAATGAAATTTTCCAGCGACATCGCGCGTGCTCGCGAGTAAGGAGGACAATCCACGCCCATCTCGAGTACCATTCGGCCGGGTGGGAATCTCCCGGCTACTAAATAACGCTAACTTCCCCGGGATCGAATTCTGCCGTCTACTTTCCTCCTAAATCCGCGTCTAAAAGGAACAAGGAGGACTCGGGGGGTGGAGGGGAACGGATCTACCCTTTAAAGCTATTACCGGAGATCATCCCCGGTTTTCAGAAGCACGGGCAGAGTACCTGCCGAGTAGCAGGATAAACAAGGTGGGTTGCGCTCGAAAGTTAATCTAATCCTACGTAATAAGGCTGTAAACGAAGAGACGGGGAGAAGCGAGTGGCCCCCGAAAGGGGACGAGCGAGCGGCATGAGACGACGGACAGAAGGGGGGGNGGGAAAAGGAGAGGAAGCGAAGCAGGACGAAAAGGGGAAACGATAGGAAGCGGATAGGCGAAGAATGATTAAGATGCATCGGTTTATAATGATACGGCGCCGCAAGAACGGCGCGCAGCCTCTCCACGGGGCTTTCGAGCGCGACGCGGAACTTAATTACCGCTTAATGAAACTCCCGGGCGAAATGAAATCCTTATCGGTTCCGGCGACGGCGATGTCCCCGCGAGGCGAGGGCAAGAACGAAGAACGCTGCGAAAGAGTAGACGACGACCCCGATGCGCTCGCAATCGCATCGGGGAAGGAAGAAACCGCGCCGGTCGGAATAGCAAGTGGAAATAATCGAGCGACCACGCAGGGCTCGCTCGTCCTCGCGTATAACTACCTCGTACCCGTTATCAGCGCTATTTCTCGCGAAAATTTCCGCCGAGCTCCTGAGCCATTCTCGGATAAACCTTACTTAATAATAATCGATATTTATCGTCTTTATCAAGCCCCGCGGGAGAAAATGTCCCGGCACTTTTACATTCAAGCTTTCGCAAGGAGCGGCTACGTAAACAGCGGGTGCGAATTAGTTTTTACGCTCTGTACACGCATATACGTGCGAGTGTGATACAAAATGCAAGGTATTTCGTTTCGGAGAAAAACAAATATTTAAAAAATATCGCATTTAAGAAGAGATGCTTTTTAACAAAAGTTAGAGCTTGGAGGGGAATATAGGTTAGTGATCTTAGTTTTCGTTGTATCAGTGATTCGAAGGTTATTTCAGGATCAATTTCATTTTTAAAATAGAATCATATAGTTTTCTTCTTTTCACACAAATCGATTTCTCTGCTTCGATTCGATTCTCCGTGTAAAAATACTAGGGTAACATTTTCTTCTAAAACATGATGATTGAAAAATTTTTTTTAACGGAACACAACCGAAATTATCTCCTTTCATATTAATTTAAAACAGTGGCGAAAAAAAAAAAACGTCAGTCAGAGAATCGCTTGAAGTAATTGAAATTCGCAAACTTGATTCGCGCATCCCAAGACCCAGGAAAATTGCTGCAACCGTTCCAATACACTCGTTTAATTCTAATCCGCCTTGCGTTGGCCGCATGTTGCATATTGATAAGTAAAACTATGAACTAGACCATCGGGCATGGCTGAGTATCATTGTGTATGTGTGTACGTGTGTGAGAGGGAGAGGAAGAGAGAGAGAGAGAGAGGGGGGAGGGGGAGAGCCTTAGACAAAGCGGCTGTCGCGAATTATTCCGAGTGCAGCAGCGAGTAATCGCCTACTTACGCCGGCAGGATTAGCATTGGACGTGTTTATCGTGGGATTACCAATTTTATTGTTCGCGTCTTCACAGACGCGAGTGTGTCTGGAGTGTATTTTTCTCTCTTTCTCTCTCCTACCTCCTCTCTCTTTCTCTCTTTCTCTTTTGGAAGAAAACACCCGTCGCCTCCTTTAGTCGTTTCGCTTCTCTATTGGCGCACTCTTCCTGCCGCTGTTCTAGCTACCTCCAGAAAAGATCGCTCCTGCATTTTGACTACTTTCTTTTATCCCTATTTCCAATAGTTGCGGGAGAACGTCGGAAAAGGACGGCGCATTGCCGCGCGCACAGCTTGTCTCAGAGAGAAGCGAATTCCACCCGCTTCCTCCCGCGCATGTATTCCCGCGTTACATTTTCTTCCGCCAAATATGTGTATAAAATGTGTGCGAGCGCTCGCGCGAAGGATGCATAAGGGATACGCGAGGAGACATGTGTCGTAGCTGCCGATGACACTAGTTCGGCACAGAGTGTCGTATTAAGTTACTCGGGGAAGAAATAACATGGTCATCGTCCGATCCCAGACGCACACTGAGGAAAAGAAATTTAAATTTCGCGATGTAAATTGCATTTTTTGTAGCATTTCCTTCGTTATTTACTGGTTAGACAAAACAAACTTGACTCTGATGACAGAATATATTTCTTCTCAAACATACAAATGCTTTCTTATTAATTGGTTTATTCGCTGGAAACACAATTCTATTCCACTGTATTTAAATAAACATTTGTTTCTGTGAAGTAAACCTTATATTTCACAAATAAATTAAAAAATTTTTTTTTTCTCCGTGCATTCTCCGAGGAAGTGTCTCGATTTTATTATTACTCATGATGAGAAGAAATAGGTAATAATTAGCGGAAGTGGATTCCTGACTGATTAAAGCGGGCTACGGAGCGCGGCGCGAGGGTTCCATTTGGCTCTCGTCGGCGAACGTTCAAAATTTCAGGTGTACCGCAGTTCAAGTACCGCCGGCATAATATTTAAGGGCTAACAATTGGATTAACGCCCACCGTTAGGGCGCGATCGCGGCAGTATTGTCGTGGAATTTGTTTCAAGGCGAACGCGATCGTCTAAGAATCTTGAGTAGCTCTCTCGGCATTAGCACTCGGCAACCGCGGAGGCCGCGAGGGGTCGGGCGTGAGTAAGGCGCGAGGAGGGGACGAGGCTAGATATTCAAGCAGAAGTAAACTATTGTTCGCGTTATTCAATTGCGAAACGGAAAGCGACAGGACGAACGAGCAAAGAGCAGACACAGCCGGGCGCGGGACAGAGAAAGACGGGCTAACAGGGAGGAAACTCTAGATCTCTCCGGGGAATCCCGGAGTGCACTAATTGCATAACAACGCCGGGCGGAGGAGTCGGCGCGCGCAGATATATAGGTTCCCGCTCGTGACCGTAGCGCGTAATAGTGAACGGCTAAAGGACTACGGGCGAGTTCACCGTTTGGATTGATTTATTTTCGAGGAGATTGCCGAACGAAACTGTGTGAGCGGGCGAGCGAGGAGAGAAGAACGATAGATCGCCGCGTTTGAACTAACGATGTCAGTGTAAACCGGATATTTCTATTTTCCGCTGTTCGAATGGTACTCAAGTAATTTACGGATATTCTCCGGGTTCCTGAGTGCTGTCTACCAAACCCGTGGGTACTTATCCGAAACTAAAAAATGGTTCTTGATGAAAAATGATTTTTTTTTTTCATTGCACGGATATACCTAGAAAAAAGTGTTAGGTTCAAATTTTTACCGGGATTAAGCGATATATTTACTTGGTCCAAGTAAAATTTGCTTAATCCAAGTAAAAATTCACTGAGAAGTGTTGAAGTAATTATACACCTGAATCTAGTACTTTCTCTCCTGCGTATTATCTTCACTGATCGACGTGTAAAAATCTTAAGATGAGTTCGACGAAAAATGAGAATGAACTTCGTTAAATACCTCATATTTTATTTCGACGTAAGAGTCAAACGTTTCGGGAAGAATCTACCTTTTAATTTATCTTGATACTTCATATGGAATAATTTGGAAAATAAATAAAGAGAAATAATAATAAGGAATAAATAATTGAATATTCGTATTCTGAGTACCAAAATATCCAACTAATTCGAGAAATACCCAGATACTCGGGTATTCGGAATTGACGCCACTAGAGTAATTTCGCGCAATCTTGTGACAATCGTTTGACGAGGATTCCACATCGCAATCGCCCCGCAGTTGGAATAACGATCAAACGCACTCGAATCCATTCTTGATGCAAAGATCAGATGACCCATCGCGATTACGTACGCCTGTATAGATGATAGCCCGTGCGCCGTCGTAGTCGTTAAATCAGATTGACTAGCAAATCGATGACAACACTGGGGGGAATACATTGACGTTAATTAAGTGGACACTTGTTGATTGGCGTAGTATGAAAGCCAATAACGCAACGGCTCTCGAAAGGTCGGCGCTCGAGAACCTCGTCTGAAAACAACGAAATACGTGGCGCGCTTCGATTAAATATCGACGGATCTTCTCTCGCAATCTTCGCTACGAGGGGGGGGGGGGGAAGGGAGGAACGCGCGATATTTCCTCTTTGATCTCGCTCGATGTTGTCCCGTATTAAACGACGATAACAACGACAATAACCGCGTCGAAAGCAAGGAAGATTCGTCATGGTTTTCGCGTTGCAGTTCGATCGAGTAATTTCAACTATTCGACCGTGAAGGACAGCGCTCGGATTTAATGAAGATCATCGAGCGCGACTGATTTGCATTCGCGAATGCCCGGCGATCCCGCGGGAGAAAGTCGGCTCACAGCCGGCGAACGAATAGCGCCCGATGATGGCTCAACTCGTGGAATTTTAGGCATTCTAATCGGGAAATTCCCAGTATACTTTGGTGGTGTGCAAATACGGAATGCGGGGAGATATATCGATCTATCCGCTAATCGGATATCGAGGCCGGGCTATGTGCGGATATATGCGCGTGATTCGACACGCCGTATAAAGGAGGCGCACCTTTCGCGGCCCGCCGTTGGAAGCCGTAAACCGCCCGCTATGAAAGTAAATCTCGGTTTGCTCAAATTGCCCGACTCGACGAATAAGTTCGTTCTCTCTCTCTCTCTCTCTCTCTCGCGCGCGCGCGTGCGCAGATTTATCCCTTTCGTTTCTTCGTTCGAAATATTATCCGATGTGTGTATGCCGAAGGTATTGCCGCGAAATCCCCCCGCGTTCTCTTTACACACCATAAAGAAAGCGCGAAATATCGATCCGGTGTTCCGTTCGCGCGGTCGTACGCGCGCCATATAGCATCGTTAAATAGCCAATCCGACGCAGCCGATTCGTTCTCGGATCAATGGTGAGAAATAATGGATTCTGAGGCACTTTCGCTACGTCGTTCATTATTTTCACCATCGCGAATCTACCGACTGTTCGCGTGTCCGTCGTGAGTAGATACACGATGAAGTCAGCACGTGTCGGGCGTTGCCAATCACGATCTCTCACGCGGATGAGATAGCGTGGGGTAGCGTGAATCTAACGGGAAATTGATAGTTTTTCTTTCGACGAGAGTGTACGCGATACCGGCGGAACATTTTTGGATTTCCACCCGACGCTTCTCCTCGCACCGTCAAACCAGACCCTTCGATTTTCACTCCGTTCTAAGCATCGCAATCAAACCTTTCCCTATTTATTGTGAAATATTCCACTAATGTATTCACCTGTGTTAATCACTTCTCTTTTTCTCGCTATTAATAACTGCTACGGTTACATCGATAAATGACAAACACATTCTCTCACAAGGTATCGAGAGGCTATCGTAAAATATTCACACCTGATATTTACACGAACTATATCATTACTTTGCTCGTTCCGTATTATTAACTATTATAATATCCAATTAATCAATAACAAGCCACATTTCCCTCGAGAATGTCGAGGAGAAGCCTTCACGAAGTGTCTCGAAAATGTTTGCGCCTGAGCGGCGCAATTATTCCAGCGAAATTCCCGTCAGCGTTTAGGATTCGCCGTGTAATCTGAAATTAACGTGTATTCGCCGTGGCAACGTAAACAAGGGCGATGGAGGGTCCATCCGGAAGAATTACGCGCCTACGCCGTTTCAAAGCCGAGCGGCTGAGTGAAACAAAGCGTCGTCGTCGTATTCTGGAGCACCGGCGCGGCCGCGAGAGAGCGGATTTCTTCGGGTTCGTTAGCGCGAGTGCATCGAGGTGTCGCGCGTTGCCGCCGTGAGCCAATCCGACATTTTCCGAGCAAATTAGCACGTACCGTGTGTAACAACGGCTAACGAGTAGCCCGGAATCTCTGTCACCGGCGCCCGGCCTTCCGGCCAGGGCCCGAGAGGGCTATTTATCGCTATGCATTATGGAAAATGCGGCGCATACACGCGTCCCTATCTGGTGGCCGACCGACGGTGGAATATTAATCGAGGTGATTAACCTCGCGAATTAAATATCGCCCGGGCGCCGGTCCGCCCGCGTTTACGCGTAATCGCTCGTTAGGCCGCCGTGATATTTAATACACGGCGATTTATCGCCGACGACTTATCGTTAAGGTGTGTTCACGCGAAGCGATTCCTCTTTCCCTCCCCCTTCACGGAGGACGCTTACCGTGTCAAATCTCGATTACGGTCGTTGAAAGCAAGTTTAATGGATGGAACTCGCGTAATAACACAGCTCCAACCGGGAAGAAGCTATCGCGAGCTACCGTCTCGGGAGCCAAGAGGAAGAACTCGAAAAGACAGAATGGTATTTTTTTCCCCGGTTAGCTACTACTCGCGAAACTACTTGCGATTATGACCGGCGATTACGATCCGAACGAGCGAGTTGCCGGGAGTCGAGTGAATTTCCGAAATTCCGCCCGCGATTTCGTCGCTTCGGCTGTTCGGAAGTCTCTTTCGGAATCGATCCGCCTCGTCGTTATGCGACGAAGTAAACGGTAACAGTTCTCCTCCATCGACGGAGAACGCGAGAGAGAGAGAGAGAGAGAGAGAGAGTTCCCCCGACGTGGTAGTTTCGTTCCGATCGGAATCAACTTTACGCTCCCGAGGCGCCGGGAATTTTCCGACGGTTCCGGATATCCATAATAGGAGAACTGACAAACAATTTAATAATTCCGATCGGAAAACCCTCCGGACGAAATAGGTTCCCAAATTCAATCGTCTCTCAAATATTATTACACATACCGCTTGATGTATGCCGGGTTTTTGCAAATTCCAGCTCTCTCCGCTTTCACTCCATTCTCCCACGTTCTCGATTCTCGTACGTTTCGCGCGGCGCTACTTGTGTACTTCGCCCCCCCCCCTACCCATACGCACGGATGAGGAAACGATCAGGAACCGACGGTGGCAAAAACATCGCGCATCGTTCCGAAAATCACGCGGTGCAAACGAGCCTTTACGCCAGCTCGGCTGCTGCTGCAGCGACAGCGGCAGCAGTGGCAGATGCGGGAAATCGTCGCTGCAGGTGGAAAGACGAAAAACAATTAAAGGAAATTGCGAATATAAATATCCGAGTGCGCGCCACTGCAGAGACCGCCGTTGCAGAGACCGTTCTTCGCCACGGTGTAATTACACACATTATTAAGCTGTTCCTTTTTTCCCCGGGAATGTAATAATCACGCTCGCGAATAAACAAGCCCGGCCCGTTATTATCGTTATCACGGTTAAGCCGGCACGGCGTCACCGGCATGTCGGGGGCGAAATAACAATTGGCAACATAGTTATGCAAGAGATGTGCAACCCACGAAATTATGACTTTGGAGATTTTGTCACCAGTGTGAGTAGTCTATACGTCTTTCTATGTGGAAAAGAGAAAAACTCGAGTTTTACAGGCGTCTAAAATGAATTAAGGACCATGCTTGACTTCTTGAACGATTGTGAAGAGATGAATCTCGATGCGATTTCTACTTTTTGAATCAAATCACGTGAAATTTTCATCTCCAATCTTCCCGAAATAACTCCGTGCGAGTCGGATCCTTCTTATGTAACTACGGCCAATATTAGAAATATTTTCAGATCGAGCGCACCATCACGGATTTTCCTTTCCTCCTTTTCCCTTTTACTCCCCCTCCCGCTACGACGAGCGGCGTAATAAAATCGCCGCGGTCTCGAGCATCGTTAAAAAACGAATCACACCGGGGAATTATTCCGAGCCGTGATAATACGTGCGTGAAGTCGCGACCGCCCGGCTCGCAGCGGGGCGATCGTTAACGACGGAAGCTGGAACGTCATCGGATCATCCAGAAGATAGGGATCGGGACGAGCTAGCGTGGTCTCCTCCTCTCGGATAAGACCGGAAATATCTCGGGGAACATAACTCCCTCGTCCCGTCCCTCATCACTGCCTCTTGCATCTTTATCTCCCTCTCTCGCTCGCTCTCCCTCTTTGTCGTATCGGGCCTGTGGGCACTCGGGAGCGGTTCCGAGGCCCGTCATTTCCGGCGGGTTAACTAGGATAACGATGTGTAATCACGGCTGTCGAGCGGGCACGCCCGATTATAAACACGGCGATGCTCGTGGGACGTATAAATAACGCAAATAACACCCTGCGGCTGGCCGCCCCTCTCCACCGTCGCTCGCCCCCCAGCCCCGCTCCGCCGCGGGAAACTCCCTTTTGCGCGCGGGCAAGATACCCCGAGCCGATAACCCACGCTCTTTCTCTCTCCTCCTCGAGCACCTCCTCCAGTGTTCAGGTCTTGAGTGGAGTAACCCAGGCCCGGCCGATCCGAGCGGCGTACGCCAAGCGACATTTACGCTAATGCATCTCGACGAAAGAGAGAGAGAGAGAGAGCGCCGGAGTTTCCGCCCGCGAACGATCGAATTAACGTCAAGTTAACGTTCGCGCGCGGCGAAAGCATCCGGACGATACGTGAGCGCGAATTTGCCCGCGCGTCCCCCGGAACGTGCGAGCGACGCTGTTTACCGCGTTTGCGTTCGCGTGTTCGCTCCGCGACAACGCAACAACGCGGCCCGAAATACGAACGGTATCCGAATTTCGACGGAATACCTGAAATACCTGTAATAAAAATATCGCCTCCATATGGTCTGGTTTCTGATCGGCTCCGCCATGTTTGGGTTTGCCTCCGGTTAAGACGTGTCAAGGGTTGCTTTCCACCGAGAGGCCAAAGGAGACACGAGTGTAGTTATATATTATCTGCACGGGGGAAATATTATAGTAAAAATTGCCACAAAATTTTATAATGCCGGACCATATCGAAGTTATAAATGAAATTAAAATATATGCTGTAATCTTCGGTGATGTATTTCATTGTACACATCACTAAAGATTACACATAATAATTTCGGTTATAATTCCGATATAGTTTAGCGTTACGAAATTTTGTGGCAATTTTTATTATATTTCTTCTATGTATTACCTTTTGTACCTTTTCTTTTTATCAAATGCGACATGGGCATGTGATGACGCAACAAATGATCATATAACTAGATTTGTATCGATTTGCGTCTTTTGCTAAAAAATAATCAAAGTTATCAGCTGAATGACAACAACACAAGCAAAGAAATGCCATTTCTACGAAGGTCTACGAAGTGTGTTAAGAGGAAAGTGTGTTTCGTATTGTGATTAATTATTAATTTATTTTGGTCCGCATCTATTTTAATATGAACTTCGTATATTATGGCTGTGAACCTCCGGTTTTAACCCAAACATAGCAACCACAGCGACGGTGGCTCTACTCTTATTATAGGTACTCTAGGCGGGCCGCGGTGGGACCATTAAGAATCGAAAGTCGCTGGCGGAGAGATCGCCGTGCTTCTGCGCTTTTTCGTTATTGTTGTTTCTCGCCGCTGTTATTATTATTATCATTATTATTATTATTATTATTAAGGTCACGCGAATAAATTAGACTGCTGAATGCACCGCGGACGCACGGTAATTTTCCTCCGAAACGATAACATTAATAAATATAAAATAATTCCGAAGCAATGTAATTTTTAATGTGCATGAAAAATTACCCGGTAATTACGTGCTTCTGCCGTTGTGCAATGGCATCGAGAGATGTCCTGCGTATCCGACATTGCGTTAACGGCTCCACAATTAACATTTCAATAAGTTTTTATTGTTTTCTTATTGAAAATATCAATTGACATTTATTATGCGCTGCGTTGATTTCCACGCTTTTCCCTTTGAACTTATTCTCATACGAAATATCTTGCGATTATTATTCATAACGAGGAGAATATAAATAACGACTCGTGTTCTTCGTGGCTAATAAGAGCTCATCGGTCTTTTTTGCCGATGTTGAGAGACAATCAATATGAATATATCAATAACTGATTTATTTTCCTGGAACTCATTTATAAAGCTATACATATATTCCGGTATTCGTATATTCAGATATTTATTTAACATGGAATAAACGAGGTGATTTTCAAGTAATACGATAGCGACCAGAAGGCGCCGTCTTGTATGAGTAAAAAAAATTTGAATAGAAGAAAACCGAACAGAAAAAAGCTCGACTAGATATTTTTAGAGCGAAGAAACAAAAGCATATTCTCAGAGACAAGCGTATTCCGAAAAATAGAAAAATATATTCTGCGTTTGACATGGATTCAATGAATCTTCAATCTTACGGCGAAAAATTTGTTTAATATTTGCTTAATATTACGTTTGCTCATAGAATATGACCGCTTTGTCCGTACAAATGCCGAGCTAATTCAGCTCTCTCCGCACGAGCGTGCGTGAAATTCCAATTTTTCACTCTCTATTTTGATTCTTTTTTATTAATCTTTTCACAGCATTTCTCGCAATCTCACACCTGCGCTTCAATTTCAAGCGAATGTTCCAGAATATTCATTCGCATTTCCGGACGCGCGTCATTTTACATACGCGACCTGTTATATTTTCGTTAGGAGAGCTGAACGTAACCGACAGAGCGATCCGAAAGAACATGATTAACGACGGTTGCGCGGACATATCGGCAAACTCGAATTTACAAGAGCAACGTGCGGTTGCGATAATAAATTGCACGATGGGCGCAAGCGCGTAAATATTAGCCGGACAATTCGCATCGCGCTCGTATCCTGCGGTAATTTACATTTTCCAGTAATCACAATCCTGGCGTGCGGCACGGATATGATTTTCAACGGTATTAGCATACATTCGTACACCTGTACCTCTGCTCGATATTAATTGATATCGCCGCGTCTCGCGCAAAGAATACTAATGTCACGTTTATATTACCCGATAATGTAGCATTAACGCCGCGGAAGAGGAATTCCGAACAATTTCACGCGACCCGTCATTGTCGGAGAAGAGAGAAAATCAAGCGTGGTTGCGGCCGCAGAGATTTCTTCTTTTCCGAGAAAGTTCTAGCACAGGTTGCGAAATTTTATTAACGAAAGAAGGGGAGAGAAAAGGAAAACGAAAAACTCGGCACCTTCAAATACGAACTATGAAAATAAGTTGTGAGACGAGAGAAAAGAACATCGTCCGCGGGAGGAAAGAAGAATTTGCGCGGAGGCGGAAGTAATTGCGGAAATTGCGCGACTAGACCGTGATTCGCGAGTAATATGGCAGCTCGCGCGCAAGAACGAATATGCATGCATATCCGGTATATGCATCGTTATATGCGCGTATATAACACTCTTACGGGAACACGATGCATTCTTCGAGTGAGATTTCTCACGGGCTCTTCGTAAAAACGACGAAAATGAGTGCGGTCTGGATAAAAGAAAATTAGAAAAAAGAAGAAGGAACAAGAGTAGAGAGAGAGAAAGAGAGAGAGCCTCGCGGGGCCGACCGCGGGAAATATTTTAACGTGGCAAAATCCGTGGGAGCACCGTGACCCGAATCTTCGCGCGGAACGCACGCGCCGGTTAATTTATAACTTCATATTACGCCTCCCTCGTCATCGTTTTATCGGAACCTGATATTAATTCCGCGGCATGTGCACCGCCACATCGAACGAATTACGAAGACATACTGTGTGCAATATTTAAATTAACGCGGCACACAGCCGCGAAGCCGAAACGAGCGCGCGTGGAACAGCAGCGCGACGAAGGGGTTGAATTTATAGGGTGTAACTGGAAAGTGGGAAGGTCGTGGCGAGAGGTAGGTAAAAAACACACGCACACGCACGGACACTCAGCTATGCAGCCAGCGAAAATAAACAGGGAACAGCACGACTTCTGTCTCTCTCTTTCTCCCTCTTTCTTTTTTCCTCTTTCGCGACTTTGAATTTCTGTCGAAGTCCCTTCCGGCTTTCTTGCTTCCCCGTTAGCACGACGCTTTTCGAACTCTCCTCGGGAGAAATACGCGACAAACGATCATTAATTTTGCAGAAAGTAATTAACGACGCGCCCTGTGCACGGCGGCCGGATGTGTGCGTTTCATCGTGTGGCCGCGGCTCCCTTATTTTCCTTCCATCGTGCGTTATAACTTTTTCCGTTGCTCCCGCACGCGCCGCACACGCGTCGTTTTAATAACGCGATATCGTCGCCGCAAGCCGAATGCTATCCCAGCGGGGCCGCCGACTCGAAATTCATTCAAACTCGATTCACGCAGCAAATTCAAAATAATGCCGTTCGCATTGATGCACTCGGAATCGAACTACTTTCCAATGATCAATACGACGGACGTACGTGAGTGTCCGGACAGACAACGCGCGCGAAAATCACCGCGGAAAAGCGCGCGAATGAACCGCTCGATAGATGTATATCCCAAATAGTAATGGTGTATCTCATCGTGAAAACAAATTAATAAATTATTAGAATAATATACGTATTAAGTACGTAATATTAATTTTGCTCGAAAGTTTAAGCGTTTGGGATTCTAATTATATTAGATTTTTTTAATTTATAATAAAATTTTATTTAATTTACAATACGTTCTGAAAAGAGTGACGGAAGTGTACCATTTAATGACACGTAATTTTGATTTCACTCTAATTTGCGACAAATAAAATTTAGGATAAAAACATATTTGTCAGGATAAATCTGGAACTATATTACTTGACTTATTAAGAAAAAGACAGATGCGATTATCATAAATTGGGACACCGTCACTAATGAAGGCATTCATCTCAAATCAGGCGATAAATATAACCAACGATATGTTCGATCAGCTTTACGAGCGTCTAATTAACGAAGTTTTAAATTTAACGTGCACGAGAGATTAAAACAACACGAAAAGACTGATAAAAGAACAGGGATTTGCACACAATACATACAATTCTGTGATTGAGTTCGTATAACCCAAGTTGCGTAACTCGAGTTACTTCGGTTGATCTTTCTCCATAGCCTACTTTATTATCAAGATTACACTCACCGTGATGGGAAACGCGAGTTCAAAAAACAAATCATCATATTGCGTCTCTCTTACCTGAAACAGATCAAAGAAAAAGAGTCGTTCAATAGGAGAGACCACACTCGATGAAGTATCGCTTCGGCCGTGTAAGTGTTTGCGGAACAGGTCGCGCCCGAAGAGTTTCCTCGCTTATCGTCCGATTCTTTTTATTTTCATCACGGAGGAAATACCTCGTCCTGGCTACACCCCCGGCTCCAGCGGAAAGTTCGCCGGCCTTAATCGCCGCCAAACACTCGCCGTCGCGACAAACCGCGTCCCGGTGCTTTAAACCGTCCCAAATTGCGTCGCAATTTCTTCTCGCTCGTTTCTTGTACACCCGATAGCCGCCGGAATGTCTCTAGATGCTCGGGAAGCCTCTCGCGAAATTGCTCACGCAAGCGGCATACCAGACACAGCTGCGAAAAGAACTCCCGACAGCGAGATAGCGGTCGGAATATTCCGAACTATTTTAATTGCTCGCGAAAGAGATCGGTTTGATTCGCATTCCCGCATATTTCTCGCGAGCGGATGCGCTCTCTTCGGCACGCGTGCGAAGTCGGAGTCGCGCGTTACGCACGCGTATAAGGCCCGTATTTATAGTTCGCGGTTTCAGCTCAGCCGTGTTCTATCCTGAGACGTGATTTGCTCGAATAAATAGATCTTGAGAGTTAGTTTGATATTCGTGATATTCGTCGTATTTACGTTCGTGACTTCATTGAGAAACTTGAAGTTTCATTTGAGAGCTTTTATAGCTTGAATCCAGTTTCACACAGGATATTTATTACACGGTGAGATAAAAAATCACTTTTTTTTTCGAAGTGCGATAGCACGTTTCCCGAAGATTTTGCCGCGCCGAACACAATGCCGTTGGCAGAATTTGCCTATCGCGTCGGGATTTTGAGTAAATTGGAGTAGAATGGGCCAGAAACGGCGTTTTCGGACATTTTTAACATTCTTTTTTACGGCATAAATGAAGTATCCAATATGAGACGAGAAACGGCTATAAATACGAGCCTAAAAGCTCGCGGGGCTAATTGGAACATCCGACGCTGATGTCGGACTCAATGCTTCACGAGTATTTGTCTTCTCCTTCGGTTCTTTTTCTCTTTTCTTTTTCCCTTCTTTTTTTGCGTTTTTAATCGGGACACAAGTGTTCCGTTAGGTCGAGGCTCTCGTAAATCCCGGCCCGAGCATCGACACGGGGAGATTAATGCGGGGAAGTGATTTTTTATTCGTCCCGGACCCGTGGATGCGTACAATGCGCTACGATGGCGCACGCGACGCATCGCCGCCGCGCACAATGCGCATATTGTTTAAGTGATGTACGACCAGCCCGCGAAACGTCGACGCACCGATCCTTGAAACGATCCGCATTTTCCGAACGATAATATTATTTATCGGGTTTTATTTATACGCGCGTGCGCGCGGCAACGGTCCGCGGATACGATAACACGAAGCGGAGTCGCGGATGCATTATACACACCGCAACGGCGGCGAAATCCCACAGGTTTGCTATGAAATTGAGGAGAGAAAGACAAAAAAAAAGAGAGAGAGAAAGAGCCGCGACTATTCGCTAACGATCCGCGCGTACGTGAAATTACGATCGGCATACGAAATTGAATCGGCGACTGAAAAATCAAGCGCGATGTTTTCAATTCGTAAAACGAGAAAATGCTTCACTCACAGGGAACGTTTTGTGTCTCCATCCCCCTCTCCCGCCGCCCCCGTCCCCATTTTTTTTTCATCGCAATCGCCTCGTTAAATGCACTTGTTACTACCATCGCGTTGCGTCGGGCTCTCGTCCGAGTAAGCTGCACTCCACCGCGACAGAGTGATGAATCAACGGATCTCAAATTTAACGCAATCGAAATATTAATTACGCGGCAAATGAATCGTTTATTCGGGAATTAATGTAAATCCATTCTCGGAAGTTCCGCTAAAGTCAACATCGCGCGTTGCGTTATGTCCGCCTGATTGAAATTCACAATAATATTTCCGAACCGAACTTGTGCGCTATTTCACGAAAGCAGCTTGCATAATGTTATATAATTGACCCGATATATGTACACGTACGTAGTTGTAGTTTGCATAAGTTGCTTTTTCTTTCGTATCTTTCAAACAACGAGTCGGGCAACTCGTTGGAACGCGAATCGCATTCTGCGCAATGCAAAATGATTAAAAGGCCGCCGGGTTTCGAGACGAGAAAGGATATACCTACGCTGGTTTTAATGCCACGGTAAAAGAAAATTCAAAGAGAGAGAGAGAGAGAGAGCCGTAGAGAGGGTAGAAAAATCCTATCAGAAAGAGCTCCACTTTCGCGGCCGTGTTTGCCCTTTTTTCTTACTAATGAAACCATTAAACACGTCGTCTTAGCGTGCCTCGGTCCACGGACGATCTCATTTTCGTTTGGAGCCTCCAGAACTTGTCCCACGAACTCTCTCATTTCCCCTCACCTTCCCTTCTTCCCTTTATCTTCCTCCTTGTGTTACCCCTGCGTCCCGCGTCTTCGCGAGAAAATGAAGACGTCGTCGCGACGCCGTCCAGACGCGGGCCGTCGCAAAAATTTCTCTCGGCGATCCGCATTTTGGCGGGCGAAATTAATTAAGAGCCACTCGCGCAATTAGCAGGATATATTCGTTCCGTAATCAAGTTGCGGAGCAGATACCGAATCCGGTAAACCAGCGGGTCGATAATCGCTTTACCAATGTTTCTCCAAAGATTTCATCCGCGAGATACATTTCGCTCCGATCACGATTACCTTGTAATAAGATGCACTCTCGTACGCGCGGCACACAAGTTTCGTACGGACATTTCGCGCTTTCGACACTGACGTAACACTTTATATTAAAGAGGGGGAAAAAGAAAAGAAGAGGATATCGTCACGGTAGAAAATCGACGATTTGCGCGCTCACATCGTTCGCGACGATTTGCATGAGTAGGGCGCACTCGAATGAAACGCCCAATCTTACCCGAGAATAAAATACCATCTGCAATCTCCACGCGAATGCGCGTGTACGGGGAGCATCGACGACCATGTTGAAGTATGCGCGCGAGCGTGGCAAAAAAAAGGAGGAAGAGGAAAAATGAAATAAAAGGAAAACCGGCGCGAATGAATGGGTGCTGTCGAGTAAAGTCTCGCTAAAAGTTCGCGCGAACAAGGCATAAGCCCTTTCTCGTGTCGCCGCGCGCAAAGTGAAAAAAGAACGTGAGCAAAGTGCCGACTGTTACATACACATCCATGTACACTCACATGTGCGGTGGTCGAAAGAGGGGAAGAGAGGGAGGAAGGGAAGGAGAGAGAGAGAGAGATACATAAATACATGGAAAGAGAGAGAGAGAAAGAGGCGACGAGGTGAAGAGACGAGTGTTGAAAGGAGAAATATTTTCCGCGTCGATTTCCCGCTCTAGCCGGAGGTGGCGCAATACCATATGATAGCGGAGGTCAGCTAGCGGATGCACTCGGAGGATCGTTCTCATGGCGATCACGCACACCTTTCTGTCTTTCGTGGATGCCGGAATACGCGACCGGCATCACGTACAGATGGAAGGGAGAAAAAAATTCTTTTTTCTCCGTCCGCCGGTGAGATATTCCCGGGTAAATGCACCATATGAAAGTCCGTCGCGCGCATTCGGCGGTAAATATTTCCGGGGATAAAATACATTTCCAGAGCGACACCGGCTATTTGTCAGTACCATCAAAGTTTCAGCGGTGTAGTCTTAAAGAGCACGGCGCGACGGCATGGTGCACCGTGACTGCGGGATGATTTTTTAAAAAGGTGTCGACGAAGAAGCGAGTGAGTATCAAGCGAGAGTCGGCACAGATTCGTAAATCATCGTCGGCTGAGAAACACGGTCGGGAAACAACCGTTTAATTCGCATCGCATTTTCATTCGTTTTCTCTTGTTTATTTTTTTTTTTTTTACAAAATTCAGATAATATACACCTCGCCCGTTCGTCGCTTTTGTTTCAACGCGAATTTGACGTCTTGGCAGCACTGCTACCGTGTATATAAAAATCTGACACGAAATAGACACCTGTCATTATTTCGCTTTATTTCCGTCAATATCGATTTACAGATTCATTTTAACGTGTGCCATATTTTTGTTCATTTTAACTGTATTTAAATCTATTTTAACGACACATACACACGTTCTCTCTCTCTCTCTCTCTCTCTCTCTCTTTCCCTTCATTCATTTCCACGAAAATCGTATAGAGAATTTTACGTCCTTCTACTCTTTTTTTGTACAATTACTATATATATATATTTTTTTTTTCTAGAGATAGAGAGAGAAAGAGAGGGGGGAACTTTGTAAAATGGTAATGGAGCTGCGTGTGACACCGGCCCGGCAGGTTTCAGCATCTGATGAAAGTTAATTGAGAACAGATCGCGCGAGCAAACAATAGACTGCGATATTTATCACCGCCGCAAGAATCCCGGGATCTTTGGGAAGCCCGAATCCTTAAATCCGTGAATGTTTATGGCCGCGATGCCGTCGTAGCCGGGGCTCTCTTAACACGGCACGCTCTGCGGCTGTATTGTATTCCGTAAAATACTATCGAAGCAACACACGTAGGAACGAACGAACAAACGAAGAAACGCAATATACATACAACCATGTATCGTGCTCGATCGCAGGGCTGCTTCTTGCGCGAACAACAGCGCGTTAATTAATGCTTGTGAAGCGGGTTTTATTCAACAGATATTACGTACGCGCGTACATACATACATACATACATATATACACGCGCATATCGGAACGTTTCAGCTGCGTGAGTTAAGAGGGAGGATTATCCGCGATGCCCTTGTTTGATAGATGCTAGACGTCTACCGTCGGATAACGGCGTGCGAGCGCAGGCGCCCAGCGATGCAGCCGATACCATTTTGGTGATGCATAGGGCTTAACGCACGCATCCAGATGGATAGACAGTGGATCTACGGATCTGCCGGGGTCCGCTAATCAGGGCTTTATTGGCTATAGCCAATTAACGGCCTGCAATTGGCACGCGAACAAAGCGAGCACGATCCAATAGATCGACCGACCGGGCTTTCTGCAACGCGTGGCCCGGCTTTGCCCGAGCAGCGGGGCCGAAGGTTAGAGGGGAACCTGGCGGCGGGAGACGCTTGTCTCGAGAGCCGTCGAATACCGGCGCTAAACGATTCCATTATCTCGGTCGCGGCTAGATCGACGGGTAGATCGTTGCGACCGTTATCCCCGCTCAGAAATCATAATCCGCAATTTCGTGAGCGGTAACGCGGCCCGCGAATCCGCGGAATTTCTCGAACGTTTGTCGCGAGGCGGCGATTCGCCGATGGGCGTGTCTTGACGCTTCGCCGGCCGCGGAAAAATTTCTGCTCGATCTTCGCGAAGTCCTTCGTTGGATTCTCGCTTCTTTTTATGATCTTCGACGTTCTTTTATTTTCATATTTTCCCTTTCTTCTTTGTCTGAGTGAAAATATACGGGTAAAAAATCTGCCGCCGGCAAATTTCGAAAGCTCACTTAGACCGTATCGAAAGAAACGATGGTTCTCTTTGCGTGTACAAATCCGTAAGTCTATCTTCGCATTTGTAATCTTTTTACACGGAGAAAATATTGTAGTAAAAATCACCACTGAAGTTTGTAATAATGGATTATACCGGAATTATTATCGGAATTGTTATGTCTGTTGTAATCTTTAGCGATGTGTACATGGAAAACAAAATGTTGTTGAATTAATAAAATTTCCAACAGCAGCGTAATTGGAGTAAATCCTCTTGATTCAATGGCAAATATCATTAAAACTACCACGTTATATATTGTTTCAATAATTAAAATATTAGTTACGACGATATCGCTGTCGAATGAAAGAGATTTATTCCAATTACGTGTGCTGGTGGAAATTCTATTGAATCGACAGCATTTTTTCCGTGTACACATGATATCATTAAAGATTACAATACACGTTATATAATAATTTTAGTCATAATTCCGGTATGGTGCAGCATTATAAAATTTTGTGGTCATTTTTACTACAATATTCTCTCCGTATATATCACAATTAGCGACTATTATTACGGACAAACATTTCTTTATAAGACGATAATTGCTAACAGAATAAAGTCGCGCATACGTAGTTACACTTTACTGGCAGTCGTGACCATTTTCACGACTATATCACCAATCGAGATAATAAATATCAAATAGTAACTCTGTTAACATAAAAGAATAAAATATATACCGAGTAATTTTTGTTCGTCCCTCTGCTATCTTCCTCCAGTCGTCTAATTTCCATCGCACGTTCGCTTTGAGAAATATAAAGCTGTTGAAAAACGCTCTCACGAGTCAACTTAATCCGTAACAAGAAAATAGTTTTAAGTCGTAGCGCCAGCCGACATCCCGTATGTCCTTACTAGGTTCAAAAAAAGAAGAAAGAGAGAGAGAGAGGAAAAAAAGGAGCACCGAGGACCATAAAGAAGCGAGAATCCAGCGAAAGACGAAACATTCGCTCGACGAAGATCGAGTGCGCTGCAACGACCGCTTTACTCCGGATGCACGACGTCAATTTTTCTCCGTTTTCGTGAAAACTTTCACCTCGAAACAAGGGACGCGTAAGTTTCCCGAGAGATCCCGGGATATTTTTCTTCTGTCTCGCGAAGGGTAACGTAGTACGAGGAGGAGATACTTCCACGATATAAAGTGGACGTATGAAATTCTCCCCAGAGTGGCGACGCCCCAGGCCATTGTTGTCGGAGGAAAACGGGGCCATCGATGTTTTCTTTTTAAGACTGACGAAATTACCGAGCCCCTCGGGAAGGAATCCCATACGATGGCTTATTAAACAATGCTGTCCGACTAAATATTTGAAAATACCGAGATCGACTTTTGTTGCGTGGCGGAATAGTGAAATATTCGCGACTTTACGACGTAATACGATCTGACGAGACATAACACGATCTGTCGCGACGAGTCCACTACGGCACCGAATAATGGAGCACCAGTTTCTAAAATTGTTATATTGACACAGTTCGCAACAACAAACTAATCTATATGTAATTATGTACAACTATGTATAACGTTATAGATCGAGAACACGTAGAACGCACGTAATTTCTTAATTTTGATCCTCGATAAAACGCCAAGTAATCATTTCTAGCATTAAAGAACAATAGTCTCCTAGCGTTAAAAAGTACGTTATGTCTCGAGATTCTTCACCGGTACTTCAAATTCGATGTAACCCGAGGGGTTAATGTCAAACTGAAATTTTATCTCATGTAAAGAACCAGCGAAGCGAACGTAAAGCATAATGCATCTCAAATCACATTTACTCGCACAATTAATCGCTAGTTGAGCTTCTGTTCACAATTGAGAGAAACCAGTGCGACGTGTTAAGGTAAAAATATCAATGTTTGAATACGAACTTATCTCTGGACGTTCTTATTATATTGGCCTTTAAATATGAATATTTAAACATTCAACATAAATTATATATATTAGACACATGCCTGGGCATCGGTATTTTTACCTTACAATGCACAGGTGCAAGGTCTCATCAATGATGAGGGACGAGATCACTCCTCGACATACCTCGTAAACACAACGCGACTCCGTCCCGATTGTGTCCCAAAAATCTTCCCGAGCCGGTCGCTAATCCTTTTAGGTCGCGAGACGGACAAGGAGGATTACGCTGCCGAGGTACGTGGCCGTGTAGCGCTCTACGAGTCGACGTCACGGGGGCAGCCGAAGAGAGTGGCTAGAAAAGTACGCGGAACGAGGTCGAGTCCCGACAGTCTGGGAGGAAGAGTGCTGGTCAAGCTAACTCCTCCTCCGGACGGGGGGTAGTGGTAGCCACCCGAGTAGTGTCCAGCTCCGGCCAACGGTAAACAATGAAACCCGGAGTGTCCGGCTATCCTGGCTGGAGTTCGGGAAGGTGGAGGAGGACGGACGAGACTTCCGACTGCTATGCCGGAAAATAAATTTACGGCTAAGCTCGGCGCCCCTAACCCACCGGCGGATCTGCGGACTCGCGGAAGAAGCGGCGCGCGGAGACCATGAAAAGGAGAGAACGCCGGCCGCAATTGCCGTTTGTCATCCCGAGGAGATATAAGGTGCGAGACTTTTCTGACGCGGGGAATTACCGCTCGCTCGCGCTCCGCGAGATAATCCCGCGACATGGGGAAACATATTTTCTTAAATATTAAGAGACCGCGCGCGCGAGCGGAAATTAGACGGAGCGCGCACCACTGAATACGTGGTCATTAAATACGGTGGATTTAAGGGGATACATGAGAGAGACAGAGAGAGAGAAGACATAGGATCCGGCATACTTTTTCTTACGACTAGAGATTACGTCCGAGATCCAGTCCAAATTATGAATTTATTTTATTACTATTATTATTATTATTATTATGAGTCCTTTATTATATACGTTAGAGAGATATATTGCGAATTATATTAACAAATATAAATAAAAATTATCAATAATAATATAAATAACGCCCGCAAAAAAAAAAGGCGCCGGTAAAGTGATGTTACGATATTTAACCTGAAATTTGGGATTCGATTAGCTTCTCGAGTAATTTCTCCGACCATGTTTAGTCTTTGAAGTAAAGCTTGTGAAACACATATCGCCTCGAATGCATATCTACGCTCATCACACTTTATAATTATCCTCGTTGGCTGAGGCATTCTCTGCACTCCGCTTCCTCAATTTGGCCAAACGCATTGCTCATATCCGTCCACTTTCAACGATAAACATTCAGCAGCGTCGGTCAACAGCGTTTATATTTATACAAGAATCGGCGAGTTTCTCTCGTCAACAGTCATTAAAGCGCGTATCGGAATATCAAATCAGTTTGGATTCTCGTTCTCACACTGGGTACACAATTTTACGACTTTCCAATTAAACCCGTCCGACAGGTCAGTCCGCGTGAAATTCAACGATTTTCAAACTAATTAACACGGGGAAAATCAGCGCGTGAATATTTTTACGCGATGGGGCGCACGCGCGCTGGAATCGGACACGATCAATTTTCTCTCGGCGAATTTTACGGGAGAGAAATTAGGATCGAGAATCGGTGATCAAGGAGATCGCGATTTCATGAAATTGAGGTCCGCCCTCGTAGCATCCCTTTGAATATCGGGGTTCGAATATGTATCCAAATGGTCGATAAACCGTCTCTCTCACTCTCTTCCTCTCTCTCTCTCTCTCTCGTTGGGACTCGCGAAAGCGTTCTTTCTCCTTTGTGGCGCCTCTAATGACGGTCCTTATCGCCCTCATAAACAGGGATTTACCTTCACATATTTCTACCGCTCAGTACCCTTGCTATTCGCGTTCGTTCGCTATATCCGTTTTTCAAGAGCGACGGAGGTAAAGGGGACGTATTCGTCGAAGCTTCCTTTACTCTACGCCAATCCCGGCTCTTCTTTTCAACGAGGACCGCTAGTCGGAAAAGTGAAATCGACGGTAGAATCTCGATAAAGTCAGATTCTCCTGTTGGAGTTAAATATGTATAATGCTCGTTCGCCTCGAGGAAAAGGTTTCTTACCGGTTTACTTTATATATTGTTTGCTACACAGTCATCGTTCCTCCCCTCCCCTTCTCCTCTTCTGCTCCCGTTGTACTAGCGATTTATTCAGGCGAATTTGAACTTTTAATATTACCGAAGTCTTTCCGTATATACGTATCTACTTTTAAGTCGGAAGCCCCGGCATCGCGTCTTACTGACATTAAAATAGAATTACTACGATATTTCTTTAATGTACTTTTAAAACGCTGATTGTAATTTAACCGGTCGCGTCTGTGACTTTCCACAACTGAAAGCGGAAAAATTAAACTATATTAAAACATTACTCGCTGAGAAGAGAAATCGGCTATTAGCAGTTCGTCCTCCTTTTGGACGTCAAGTTTGCCGCGATTTTTATATTAATTTCCCTAACTTTAAAATACTTTACTTTCGTATATTTTAATATTATTTTATTATTCATTTAATCGTAATAGACTGTGCAGTCATCAATAGTAAAAAGCAAATGAAAGACCCGGGCCAATTGTATTCAACCGTTAATCACGATTGCAAAGACTAAAAATGCGAAAAGCAACATCGAGATCTTCTCGTCAGACAATTAAGCCGCGTTGAGCGAATTGGTGCGGAAGATTGTTTAGAATAGATTGTCGAAGGCACCGCGGGAAAAAGAGGTAGCTGTCGATACACGTTCACCCGCGAGCGGAAAGAGACTCTTTTTCAGAGACTGGCAGATAGTACGTGCTCGACGCTCGGAAAGCATTCTCTCGAGCAAGGGTCATCCCTTCGGGGCGAGAAGGTGAACTATTACCACGAAAAACTTTCGATTCCTCTCGGTGAACACTACTCGTGGCTTTTTACAAGAGTCCGGAAAGCTTACTTCTCGCTTAGTACAATATCTTGTTACACGCGACAGGCTAACGTATCTTCTTCGTTGACTACGGCACGAAGAAAGCTGTCTCTGATTAGTCGAGCGAGAATATCTATCGAGCTCGTGTATGTACCGTCAAACAACAACGTGAAATGGCGATGGCATGATATTAACGTCTTATAAAGCAGTACGTATCCCGCTTGTTTAATCGTGATAAATACATCGGTCGGCCAAATGGGAAGAGTTGTTGCGAAAAACTAATTTATGAAAATATTTACATCACTATAATTTACATATTATACATTATAATGACGCTACATATAAATAACGTGAATTATAATTTATTTTGGTTATTTATTATTATTTTATACAACACGATGTTTTCAAGTAAAATAAATATTACGGTCAAAGAGTTACCAACTGGTTCGTTTTGCATGTGTGTATATTTATTTATTTATTTATTTCGTTATGTGACGCAAAAATACGCATCTATAAAAAAAATAATTTACTAGGATATTTATATTATTGCAATGAACATCTCTTATACACACGTTGTGTGTTTTTTTGTTCGTATTTCTCATGAAAGAACACAATTCGTCGAAACGATAAATTATAAAGTCCACCCCGACTGCTGAGAGAAGACTTTCATCCCGGATATAAACAAAAGATTAATATGCTCTCCGCAGTTGTCTATTCCGGTTTCATTTAAATGACCCATTTTCAAAGCAGCATACGACGGTAAGCCGCCTAAAAGACAATACAACAATCGCTGCAGCCGTTAATGGCCTACCAATTAATTAAGCACGGTCTGGCGGATCTCCAAATGTTTCTCCTGTCCGACGACGTGCACCAGCATGGACCGATCGATAAATCCTGTTTTTGCCAGCTTCATTACGACAGATATCGTTGGCGGACGACAGCTAAACCCAATAATCAACTTGCACACCTCATTACGAAATGATCGCAAGTCAGATTCTATATCGCGGCACAACTAGAAAGTTTTTTTCCATTTTTATTTGCACTTGTCAGAGCTGCAAATCATCTTACACACTTAATTTTCCCCATCCGAAAAATTTATAAAACTCCACTCAGGAATACGTCAATCTTTTAGTAAAGTAGAATAGACTTGGTTATCTTGGTTGCGCGAAATTTAGCTCAGAAAATGGTCTGGATTTTAAATAAAAATTTTCTATTGGAAATTTACTTATTCATACTAATGATCTACTACGAGATCAATAAAGACTTAGCGATCGCCAAAGGCGATCCATTTGAAATGAGACCGATCAAACTGATCTCCCCTTCAGAACTAGAACTGATTACTAATACAACTGACCGCGAACTATAACTAAGGACTATAATAACTGACTGCTTGCTTAACTTTTCGAGCTTTCCAAACTTTTCGAGGTTATTGCTCTTTCGATTTTGAGGAGAACGCTTCAAAACTTATCAAAATCTTGAAAAGTTCTCGAAACTTCGCTCGTATTAGTATTTTTTGAATTTTTCCCGCGTATCTTCTGCACACGGCCCGGGCGGTCTGATTGTCTTATTATTATCGAAGTGCCTCTTGAAAAAGTTATGTGGAAAATAATTAGTAGCTGTTTTAAGTCCAGCGCAATATACGCTTTAGACCAGTCACGACTAGTAAATATTCCATTGTTTAATTAGTATTCTCTCTCTCTCTCTCTCTCTTGCGGTGTCGTGTTTGGCCTAAAATCCAGCCGGGTTTGGTCTTATCATTAGTCTCAAATTACTCTCGGTTATGAATATTTGGAATTCCAATATATCTCTTTACTAACACACTATTGGCTGATTTTAACCATTTGTAGATTTTTCCGCAGATTTTTCGGTGATGTTGACAGTTTGCTCCTAAATACTGCCAAGTGAACGGAATCCATTTATATATATTGACAGTCAGATATAGTCTGCAATTTTATTGGAATCTACCAAAATTCTATCGTTGCCGTCAACTGAGTCAGCACCTGCGGATGGAATGTCAAAACTTTTACAGCCATCCGAAGCTGACGCTTCGCAGCACAAAGGGCTCAGGCGTCAACTAACGCCCGCTATTTTTCATGAGTCAACATAAGTTGACGCAAATCACATAAATCAATGTTAAAACTGCGCCAACGATAAAGCTCTTGCGAACTGTACGCATACCTAATACGCGAACGAACTCGTTACCGGTCAATAATGTTCGGACAAAACACGGGGTGTTAATATGTGTCCGCTCGAGAAAATGTTAAGCCCGACACTAAATCGCGACACTAAATTACATGGTGGTCAATTATGATTTTCTTGCGACTCTATCAACGTGGTCAATTTGTTACAGTTTGTTACAATTATATATATTATACATATATTATACATATTCATTTGGACTAGACAATCTGCAAATTCTGACAAATCTAAAATTCCGCTGAAAGAAGATTCATAAGGATTTAATGACACGGCTATTTATATAAATTATAAGAATATTTCTAGCGACGAAAACGCTTCCTCAAAGAAAATATGATTTTTTTTATTGAAGAAGGATTTTTCCACTCCTAAAACTATTTTTCAACTAAAACAGGGAATACCTATATTACTGGATTCATATGTATTACTTTTGCAGAGTTTCAAATTTTTTCAGAATTTGACAGTTTTGCCAAATCTTTTTTACGAGATAAATTACAAATAATTCCATTTCTCCGAATTTACCTTCGTATAATAAAATATTTGACAACGATCCAATATAATGTATACTCATCATTATTATCAATTCCTTGTGTTGCCAAACAATGAACATGCGGCTCGACCGACTCTTTCCGCGAGCATTGAAAAACAAACACAAATATTCGCCGTCTTCGTGGACAGTTATTCGCAAGGCCGAGGCCGATATCACTTAAAATTGACCGTTTTTATTCGCCATCCGGCGTGGCGGGTGTCATTGGTGTAAAAATTCGATTCTACCTGGTCGTAATAGCCGGCGCGAACGCAATACCGTTTCAACGGCGTGCGTATTTTCTCGCGCAAGCTGCGGCAAAATAGTCAGTACCGTTGTAGTCTATATTTAACGATGTTAAATGTCTCCCCGAGCTTGCTGTAAGGACACCCTGCGGCTCTTTGGATTCCGCCCGTTCGGATCCGCCTCTGTGAGCTCAAGACCCGGCCCGTCGCGCCGCCGTGTATCGTACGGTAACACTGAATGCGGTACACGGTATAGCGACGTAGCCCTAAATCAAGGGAGACCCGTAGGACCCCGGGGCGAGACGGACAGTCGGAATAATTATTCGGCGAATTTGCATGCTGATTTTGAGGTCACGTTTGCCTCCACGACGGTTCGAGCGCCGCCCTTCATCCCGCTCGCTCGTTCTCCGCTCGTGTAACTATCTCTCTCCCCTGCTCTCCCTTGCGCGTGTGACGCGCTTATGAGCCTACGTACTATTGATAGTGGCAGCCGGTATGCGAACTGGTCCGTTCTGTCTCCGCCAATTTGGCAGAAATATGTCAATTATGATTTCCAGCCTATTCCCACGACGGACGCCTAATTTATGGGAAAAGCGGCAGCGCGGGATGTATCGTCTAGTCGCGATTGAATTCTAACCGGATTCGCAGAGGGTATGCACATTTATGCAAATGTAACGACAAGGGGAATAAAATGAAGAGATAAATGAAATATTAAAAAAAAAATATATATATATATAAATCTGAAAAGAGCGTATGTGTGTACGATCTGAAAATATTATTTTTCCAACGACCACATGTTCACGTCGCGATTTCTACGCGAACACGCCATGTATGATATTACGATATCTGTAATATCATTATTTGATGTTACGTTTATATTTTATAATAGTTTTTTGCAAATAGTTATCCTCTTCGGGATCACAGTTCCACTTTACCCAGTATTACCATCATCGCCGTAACGCGTATTACGCTGCGTTATTACACACTCGCTCGGAAAACGGACTTTACGAACGGCGGGGACTTTGACATTTCGCAAGTTACATCACGCTACGTTGATCTTTCGGCGAGGAGGAATGGTTTTTTTTCTTTACCGTGTAATGCGAGAGTAGCGGCGCGCCATTATGCGATGACTTACACGCAGGAAGCGTGTGACCACGGTCATGATGTTCTTGCGTTAAAGTGTCTCTCTGATTTAACTAGCCTGGACGGGACACGGTATCCATCTACTTTGCATGAGCTCGCAAACCACTCAGTGAACAATGTCAATGTTTATGCAAATCTCGAATATGCGCGGTACGAAATGCCTCACCCGCCTGTACCAATTTTCTCCACGACCGTCGCGCACGGTCGCGCGTTGTTGTGTCGCTCGCCGCATACCGGAGCATCGCGCGTGTCGGCGATGCGAAATTTTCGCGAAATTTATTCCCCAATGAGAATTATCGTCTCGCAATCTCCACGGGATTTCTTTCAAGTCACCGCACAATATCAAACGCAACCCCGAGTAATCGGGTAATCGCGATTTCGAGTAATATCGAAAAATGGAGGGAGAGTGAAGTTTGTGAAGACTGATAAGAAAATCTTCGTGAAAAGCTCATTCTTTTCGATCCCGATGATACTCATTGTTGGAGAACAGTGTTGTAATGTATCTGGTTACATGTATCTAATTACATTTTGCGTAACTTTATCTGTAACTAGTTATATTTTATCTTGTGTTTACATTTCAAGTTAAAATTTTAAATATAGATACAATTTTGGTAACTTCATGTATAATGGTTGCTTTCCAGCAAGAGACAAAGTCGACGAGATATCATCTAAGATATCATCTGAGATTACGTCTGGCTAACGACTTTGTGTGTCCTGCTGGAAAACAACCATCGATGCGTTAGTAAAATATAGATGTATCCAGATTAGACCTCTCTTTCAGATTAGGTTATGTAATTTGAAAATAATAGCAGTGCTCATTCCTGTTAAATTTTTATCTTAACTAGGGCCATTTAAGCAAAAAATAACACTTATTTTTACTTTCCCAGATTCATCTTTGGATTAGCTCTCAGCTACAACTATGTTGTGGGCTTAAAGATTTAACATAGAACCGAAATTTCCGCTCGGGATATTTTACAAATTTAACGGCAGCTTGGGAAAAAAAATGAGTATACAATGACACATTTTGGACGATAGTGAATTTTTTGGTAACTTGTCAAGAGAAAGTGACAAAAAGTGACTTAAGTGACAGGATGACAGCGCTGATATCTATATTTACATTTCCCTTTCAATATTTGTATTTATACCTAGTTATTAAATAAAAAAGAAAGATGTACCTCTCACAACTATCGGAGAGTTGACACAGATTTCTCCGGACAAATGGAAAATAAAATCCTCCGTGAGATTTCTCGCGTTCACATTTTCACTCTGGAGAAATGATCGGCGACAGAGTGGCTCGCTAACACGTCTCGTAGATTCTGAATTATCAAACCCCTCCTGCTCGCGGAATAAGCGACGGCAATCTCGTAGGACGCGCGACGAGGCTATTTCTGCTCGCTTTATCTGGCGTGAGTCGTCTCGTAAAAGTCGGCACCGCGGTGGAGGCGACAAGATCGGGGATAAGTGCCGCGCGTCGCTCGGCGCGGCTCGGCTCTCGTCGTCGATTCCGCTCGATACCGGATTATTCTTCCGCGAGCATCTGCGCCCGCACCGAAGCGCGGGAGGAAATTGGCGCGCTCTCGGATCCGATCGGTTGAAAATTATGGATTCTCCGTAGATTCGAATGTATACGCTCCAGTTTTGTCGGATGTATACGTCGCGCGCGCGCGACGCATCGGCCGCTAGCCAAAGAGGACGAGAAAGAGAGAGAGAGAGAGAGTGAGTGTGTGTGTTGTGTGTGTTGTGTGTGTATGTGTGTAAAGCAATCACTGGACGTACGTAGAGCGGATATATGCCGTAATTTCTGGTCGCGGCGTCATTTCGTCCCGGCAATTAGATCCGGCTATAACAAATGGGAACGATCGTTGCTATCCTCTCCCCCTTCCTCTCCCGTCCCCCTCCCCAGCCCCTGTGTCACCCTCTCGAATACCCATCGGGACCTGGAGGTGATACAAGGGGGAGAAAGGGAGGGAGAGCAGAGGCGGTAATACACGCTGACCGCTTTGAAAATCCAATTCGAGTCGCGCGACCTATCCGCGTGTGTCGACCCATTCCTGGCAGTCTCGATAATTGACCGGAAATCGAGGAGCAAAATGAATCGAAATGCCCGCCGTGTTTTACGTGCGTAAGGGGGCGAATATAGCGAGCGGCCCGCGAGGGTGCGTATCGAAAGAGCGGCGCGAATTCGCGGGGGATTCGCGGCTCGAGAAAGGGATGAACGGCCGAACGAAATATCGTAACTCTGCGATCGGTTCTCCTCCTCCTCTTCTTCTTCGGCGCGAAGTTCCTGGTGTTAGCGCGTCGAGTTAAGTGCCCTCCTCCTCCTCCTTCGAGTCTACCGGGTGAAACTTTCTTCCGGCGCTTTCGACGGGCGTTATACGCAACGATCGTTGGAGATCGAGGTGTTTCTTCGCCGGTGTACGATTACTTCGATTACTTTGATACTTTGATTACGACGACGCCGAGTGAAAGAGTTCGACGAGGGCACATAGGAAAAAAATTAGTCTTAAATTAAGAATAAATATTCTCGTATAGAAGCAAGAATACCATAATCTGCTTGGAAGACTTTTAATCTTGATTTGATCGAATTTCCATTGATGCGAGTATTACTTGGACTAAACTCAAGACTAAAAATCTTCTAAGAAGACTGTGATATTATCGTTTATACATGAGAATATCTATTCTTGATTTAACATTGGTTTTTCTTCCCTGTAGGAGTGCCGTATTAAAATGGACACCGACCGCCGCCGTTTGCAGTTATCAGAGCGGCTCGCTTGCCGCTGGCGAGTGTAAACCACCTGGAATTGATCGCGTAATCAAATCGCGGCCGGGGGGAATCTATTCGCCGGCGCCTAACCTGCAAATAACTTCCGAACGTGTAAACTTTCACAAATAATCTCACCGTTAGGCATGCCCGGCTATGCCTGTCAGTTGTAGTTTCGCGATACTCGGTTTTAGTTCGGCCAGAACGACCGCTGGAACCCACACTCGCTCGTCGGATCGTACGAAATATTATTGCGCTTTTTGCCGCCACAGTCGTGTATTATTCGTGTCGCCAACGGGTGCACGTTTACAAGACGGTCCCGGACAAACTATCCACTCCGTTTGTCTCATGACCGACCGATCTGCGCAAAAAACGGTGAAACGGATCAAACTTTTCCTCGAGATATACACACCCGGCCGCGTCTCTTAATATAACGCAGCTGCGAGCTGTCCTATGCGCAATCACGAGGGATAAGCGAGAGAGGAGGGAAGGAAAAAAAGAGCACGCGATAGTTCACGACTTCGTGATAGTTACGAAGTCTCGGGGCTACTCCGGGGGAGGATGGCTCCTTTTATTGGCCTCCGCTGGAGTGGGATTATCTTGACGTAAAGTTCACCTTCTCCCGGCTCCTTCGGCCGCATTCGTAAAAGGACTTCCCGAGACATTAAAGATACTCGTGCGCACGAACGCGCCTTCGAGAACAACGATTTATCATCCGTCCGCGCGCGGACGCGGTGAACCGGATGGAAAAACCGTATTTTCTGTCTCTGCGCCTCTGTATTTCTCTTTCGGCGATACCTCTCTGTTACCTTCATTTTTTCCTCCTAACCGCTTTTTCCATTTCGCGCGCGTTTCATCCGTTTCATCGCCGTGTCTCGAAATATCTCGAATCGATGGGTCCGCCGCGGCTCGTAAAATCGTCAATCGACAGATCGTTTATTCAGCATCAAGCACAGTAATTATATACTTGCACGTGTTCGAAATGTTTTAAATATATATTATTAAAATACTTATGCGAAGCTCGCTCGGTCAAAATCAATGTTTAAAAATGGAAGACCAACGCGAACCGTAATGCAAACGTTGGAGCGAAATACCGTTGATTTTTCAAAGCTATACATAAATTCTGACTTGAATTGGTTATTATTTAATTGATAATATACAAACATTAATCACAATGATCCCATCGTGAATGAGAGAGGCTGCTCGTGTTGCTCGTGCAAGAATGTTCCCCGTGCTTCAATCGATCATAACGCTCGATTCCGTCGAATTGGCTGTAAAAGTGGAGCGCAGACCCGTGCGAGAACTTGTGTCAAAGAGATTGCTTTTTATTTCACGTCGCTACGTCGATTCATCAGCGAGTCACAGCCGTTTAAAGCCGCAGTGTGGCACTTGCTCTCTACGCACTATGTCTCATACCGCACTTGTCTCGGGCTTGTGCGGTGAGCGACCGACGTGGTGGGGAGACCACGTGGTCGGAGCGACCACGTTTCTGGGCCGTGAATGAGGCAAGGTCGCGGAGTGGGGGCAAGGCCGCGCGCTCGGGCCGTCACGTGCGCGCGAGGTACGGCTTCTGAGGCAAGTATCTGCGAAATGCGGTTCATACCGCACGTGACCTACCCCACAACGGCAACACCCGGAGCGCGGATCGACGCAAACATCGATATTTCCGCTTCCAGACGTCGTAGCGACTTGAAAGAAAACCCCGTTGTAAAGAGGAAATTGCTGCGCTCCCGATGCACGCAAGATCGTTCATCGGTAGAATAAAGATTAATTGACATCATTGTGTAAATGCGAGGGACGTCGATCTTTGGGCTTGCGCCGAAGTGGAAATTGATCTATGTTAAAAGTCAATGGGAAAGCTTGGTTTGGATTCGTAACGCAGAGCGTTAGTTTTATGTTGTCGAAATACATATAAAGTGTAATTTAAAAGAAAGGGAGAATATTAATAATAATGGGAGCTATATTTTGAGAATTAATCTTTAATTAATTAACGTTCATTTGTATCACGGAATTATATAGAAAAGAAATAATATACAAGAATTGCAAATATACCAAGTGCTTGAACTAAATACAATGCCAACTGTACATCCATATCTATATATTTATTTATTTATGCATGTTGGGAAGATATCATATTAAAATGTTCCAACTTGTGTGAAAGTTTCAAAAATAAACAGCATTGATATTTGCATTATGATTCGCATTGATTATTAATATATTAAAATCTCTTTAGTAATGTATAATACGATGTTATATTTCTAAGTTATCAGACCGATATAATTTTAAAAGAACATTTTCAGTATAATCACTCGGCGATTCCGTCATTTTGTCACATCTATTTTAATTGATAATATAAAGCTTTTAAAACATATTCTTAATAAGGTGAACGCCCCATAAAGATTTTAACTTTTAATGCTTAACAATCGAACCTCATTCCACAGAATTATTGCATTATATCTAGTATGCAGAAATATTGCGTTATATCTAGTATATGTTTTAATATTTTAATATCACGTGTATTATTGGACGTTTGGTAATCGAGCATGAAAACACTTATCACAACGAATGTCGCGTTAGGGACATTGAAAATATTTTGATGCGCGACCCCCGCGTGTGATTGAACAAGCAATCGTAATGCCTCATTGATAAAAAACTGCGTGTCGAGCCGGCTGGATAGCCGATTAATCGCAATACCATAATTGCGACAACGAGTCGGACGCGAGGCGCGTTCGACGCGACGAATATACAGACGATATATGCGCAAAACTGCAACATCGTTACTCGGGGGAAAAAAATTTTTTCCGATGTTGTACGTAATGCGTGACAGATTCGATTACTGACTATAACACGGGACAAAACAACGCGTGATTATCGTGTTCGAGCTGGAAATCATATTATTGCCGTTTATTCGATCGAAGAACGCGTTATCGATTTGTTAAAAAACGCTGCGAACGTTCGGCAAGTACGTTCGTTTCGTCGCGAGGAGAGGCGTTTGACGACATCGGGAAATATCACATGGACGCAATTACGGGAAATTAATTCATCTCGCTCATTCGTTCGTTCGTTCGCTCGTTCACACGCAAAATTAGGTTTTTATGTCCCGACATCGGACTCACCGGCGAATTAATTATCGCCAAAGTCAAACGAGGACGCGAAATAAAACGCGGAGAGCCCCCAAGTTCGCCGGGCGAAGCCCCGAAGAACACGCGCAAAGAATGCGTGAATACACGCTTTTTCGGGTGTGCACGGAGAGATATACGATATTCGAATTTCAAGAGACCCCCCCCCCCCCNCATTGTGCGTTCGCCGCGAGTTAAGTGTTCGCCTCATTGTTTCCCGTCGCTTGTCGACGCTCCTACATCCAGGTGGAGCGAGAGGAGCCCGGAGGTGTCGAGCGGGGCAAAAGTTCTCGCACGGATACGGGTGTCGGCAGACAGGCTTTGGGGTTTCCGATGATGGATGGCTCGTGATCATAAATTAAGCTCCCAGCCGCGAAAAGCCACCGACTCACGACACGTACACGTCGCGCGATATCCCCCGTTCTTGTCACCAAGTTTCACCGCCGTCTGGCGCGTATAAGACGTAACGTAACATCAACGAGAAGACGCACTCGTTACGGCGATGCCGCCTCCTCGAGATCACTTTCCATCATTGTTCAGAAATATCATGAATAGGCAATGATCGAGAGGGAGAGAGAGAGAGCGAGAGGAAGCGGGAGGATGTCTATACTTGAGACGAAAATGATTTTCAAGTGGACGTTTCCAAACGATACGATAGTTTTTACTGATTGCACTATTAAAACATCGCGACCATTACGTGTGTGTGTGTGTGTGTGTGTGTGTGTGTGTAATTCGCACTAGTGTCAATATAAACCGAATGTTTGTACACCCGAATACCCAAACTCACACGTACTACCCGAGCGTAACCGGAATCAAACATATTTTTCTTTTAATAGGATATTTGCTTCTCTTTATGTAAATATATTCACTTTGCCAATCTGTACAAAGCATTGAGATAAAGCCAACAAAGAGTACTTTACTAGATTTTTCACATATATTCTATTTCTTTATATATATAAATATATTTTTTTTTCTTTTTTTTCCGATATAAGAAAATTAATATTTCTCAAAATATCTATGCTTTTTATTAACTCAATCTCTTGATACTTCTACGTAATTTTAGTAGTAACGAAAAATAAGAAAGAATAAACGACAACAACGAGTAACCGGATACTTGAAAACGTACTCGAGTACCGGGGATAGCGTTTGAGATAACCGGTTACCCGGGTAATTGACACTACTAATTGGCATAATGCGAAATACAATTGCGTTGCAGAATCGAAATCACGTCGCGCGCGTATTTTTTACCTTCGCCGCGGCATATTAAAACGGAGAGATCGCGGCATTGTAATCACGAGAACCAGCGATATATCGTAATTAGAGATAAGAGCCAAGCGCGTCGAGTGTGTCACGACCGCGTGGCCCGCGGTAGGTGTAACTGTCGCGGGCGCCGGCGGAACGTTAGTTGAACGTCGCGAGGAGCACACGAACGCACTCCGTGCTCGGGTCGCGCTGTGCGAGATAAGTAAGTGTGTTCCGTGGTACTTGGCGAACGACTACATTCCGCGTAAATATGAGCGCCCACGCATACTGTACAACCGCCGCCGGATGTTAATGAACGTGGAACGCGCGTGGACGCGGAAACGCGCCAGACGACATCAAGCGCGCGGCGACGCGTCGTCTCTAATGTCGGGCCGGGTTTCTTGTCTCCGCAGGTTTGCGAGTTGCCCCATTGTTTTGGGGCACAACGGCGCCATATGTGCCAACTTGCGTGCTCCTTCCTTACACATTATACACGCAGGCACGTATCGCAAGGCACACCCGCAGGAGGCGAACGCAAATACCACGGCCGGGCGTAAAGTCACGCCACGTGACAGAATTCAGAGTCCGCGCGGCGAAATTAATCGCCGTGTTAAAGTGTACGGCGGCGCTCGGCAATCGATAACTTGGCAACCGACGTTCGTCGTACCGATCGATATTCTCGCGATTACGAGACATCGAGCGGATCTAATCCGTCCGATTGCGGGGGCCGACGGATACCGGATAATTTAACGTGTTTGAGCTAAGTAGAACGCAGCTTTCATAACGCGCTCATTCTTGACGGGGATCAATTTTCGTTCGCGCCGAAGTGATTTCACGCTGAAAATGTTATTTTCAAAATTGCTAGTACGAGCGAAATGGGGCCGAAGTGTTGAAATTTGAGTAAATCCGTTGCGAGAGAGACCACTGGCGCGTGATTAAACAGAATTCCCTTCTTGTTTGCGATTATATATGACAATTACAAAAGCAGACTGTATCTTGCGTTCCTTTGATGCTTTTGTTATTGTTACTTCCGTTGCTATTATTTTTCAGGGAGGTTGTGTTACTTCGCGAAGCGACGTCGCCGGTATCGGTGATCATATTATTCACAGTGCGGTGCGGAAGTGTGTGTGTGTTTACATAATGGATGAAATAATTAAAATAAATCGTGCAGAAATTTCGACGACGGTTCGACGGTTTGTATTTTCTTTCTCGACGCGCGTTAGCTCGCGGCAAACATTACGATATTTTCATACACTAAAGCTCCTTGGTTCGCGGCTTTGCTCGTTAAGCGTAAATCAATTATTAAAGCCCGCGGGACGTATGTGACAACTAGGAGGACGCGTACGTTGCATGCCGCATAAGGGGATAATGTAAATGCGAACATAAAGCAACATCACAGTGGCAACCAGCTTCGAATAACAAAGATTCGTGTTACGCGAAATTAGATGCGGATCAACGATCAAAGCGCTACGGGTTTTATTAGGCTGATTAATACGTTACGTGCATTATTCATAGCCTCGTGCGCCCGCGTAGGTGGAGAATCGAAAATTCGTCATGTCAACGAAACGTTGACGTTGCCGGGCACATCTCGATTGCCCGGTAGGCAACGATCACCTACAATTATGCCGGCGCGTGAAACATTAATGACGTCCACGTTTTACTCGTAGCTAACAATTAAAATTAAATTCGAAATAAATACACGCGCAATTACGTTTACCGTAACGCGTGCGCCGCTGCTACGTCCCGCTGAAAACGCATGCAATAGTTCGTTGCACAAATATTGACACGTTCTATTATTTGTGTTAATATTTTCAATTATCCCACTCGGCCTGTTCGAGAATGCATATTTAAGGGGCAGAAATTAAATGGGGATCGATAATAGTCGAAAATGGAGCAACGTATATTGATTGATGATTAAACGTTAAGCACGCGGGTATTTTCGAGAAAGGTCGGTTTCGGCAACCGCGAAAGGAAAGCTTAAAGAGAAGCTGCGAAAATGAAATTCGAATTTTCCACATTTCCGGACTGGCGAAAAAGTCGAAAGAATCTATCACGTCAGCAAATCCGAATATAAATGATTCGAATCTTACTTCGAGATTAAATGTGGAAAGTATGAAAGTGTTATCCGAATCGAAATTTGGATTCTACTTTAATCCTGCAAATACCGCGTACGTTCAAGACTTGCAAGACTTAAGCCGATATTGTTGGTTATATGAAATAAGCATCATTAATAAAGTAAATATTATTATTACAAATAAACGAATAATTGAAGAATCGCAAACATATGATTATTTATCAAACAATAACCGACGAATTCGTCAAACGTCCATTAAAATGGGAAACATTACACGTAACAAATAATTCAACACACCTGGAAATATATCGTTACTCGCGTTACCCGACGTCCTGCGTTCTGGTTGCCCGAGAATCAGCATTCTGCTTCCAGATATTTCGTCGCACTGAACACTCACTGGCATCGACACTCGTCCGGACACGATACGACCGGAGAAACATGTTAACTAACGCGTGTTAAGCCGACGAAAATCCGACAAGATATCTCCTGAGTCATGGGAAATAATTTAACTTCGCAACGAGATTCATAAATAACGCATCGATATTCACATCGCGATACGCGCGCCGTTCGTCGGCTCGAGATGTAATTTTCTCGGTCGAGAAAAGCACACGACGCGCGGGAGTTTCAAAACAACTCGCTCCTTCCAAGGAGCCGAGTCAGCTCTCGCCAATCGCGGACCGTCGTCGCGCGCCAATCAGTGACGAGCACATTCGGTAGCTGAGAAATCACGACGTCAACGTTCACAGTCAACGTTCTCGGTTTCTCGGGACAATATAAAACTTCGAGCTGGCCAAATTGTCAAATTGTCAGATTCTCAGAACGGTCGGACGCGTAATACGCGAAACTATCGCTCGTAGCGTTCGACGATCGCTGTGCGAGCATTGGTTAACGTCGTGTTACCGATCGACTCGTACTTATATGTGACGCCGCCAAGCGCCTAGTCACGATCACGACTGACTCCGGGGCAGATTGTAGGACGCAGGAACGAGAAGACTCACAACTTCTTTCTTACATCATTAAGATATTACGGAAGAAGATTCATCTGCGGTTGAGTAAGTTACACAACAAATACATTGCCTATTGTAATTACAAAGTCAGACAGATTAAATGCAAGCTATTGAGATGATCGAATATTAAAGACTTTTCGAATGAATTCTCTCTTAACCTAAAAAAAAAACGACGATAACTGACGATGAATAATCGCGTAACGAATGGATGTTTGGGAAAAGCAACTTTCCAATCATGAAAACGGCGCATATGTACGATACAACCGAGATGGTATTGGGGGATTCAACGAGGAATGCGATTTCTGCACGTTCCTCGACGAAGTCTTTATCGCGAGGTTGTCCCGAGGTTGGCGAAGGGCCGGTCGTTCGATTAAAAATCGAAGCGGCGGAGAAGTCGCACTGTTTTAAAGCGCGGCCCCGCTGCGGATCACCAGCCGACGCGGATGATGATTCGCCGAAGTGCGGGAGCGGTGTGGCAGTCTGGTTAGGTCGTTAACACCAACCCTGTACCAACATTCTCCGACCACCCCTTTAGATCCTGACACAATGCAGGCTACCTTGGCAGCGGCGCGCGCGGGCGCAATCGTTTTATTAGAAACGCCGCGTCAGCTTCCGCGGTAACGGAGACACCTCGGCAATAACGCCGACAGCTCGTTACAACGTTGATAAAGCGCCGCGCGACGCTAAGCCTCAACGGCGACAACGACGGCGACAGCGGCGACGTAGACAAAAGTTCGTTCTGCGCGATTGAGACCACCGAGTCGCGACGCAACTTTT
This sequence comes from Dinoponera quadriceps, assembly GCF_001313825.1. Taxonomy (NCBI): domain Eukaryota; kingdom Metazoa; phylum Arthropoda; class Insecta; order Hymenoptera; family Formicidae; genus Dinoponera; species Dinoponera quadriceps. The sequence goes on from NW_014555813.1 coordinate 862,596, forward strand.
CCGATACGCGCGCCAAACCGACGTGAAAATAAGAACGAACGGACGGAAATACGCGGAGATGGAGTTCGCAGAGCGTCTCTTTGAATCCCGGTATGAAAATTTCCCAAATATCCCCGAGTATAAGCATAGATTCTGATCGGGATACGTATTATGGTCTTGTACGATCGGAGTCGATTCCGATCGGAATATTTTAGTTATTCCCTAGATTTTCTCTTGTGTTTTGTAGGGAACAATTGAGCAATTCCGACCAGAATCAATTCCGAAAGAGTACATAATATGTGACAAGATTAACTAAACTTATCCCGAATAAGTGTAAAATATTGTGACCAGAAAAATCTCATTCTTATCCTATTTATAAGAAAACTTTGGGAAAACTTTAAACAGAGCCTAAATGGAACCTGTCTGGATTTCCCATTCAGAGTCGTAATTTTATTTAGTTGGTTAATCGAAATAAATCCTAATTAGATCCCATAAAATTGTCTTTATAGGAAATCAGATCCCATTTCTCTGCGTACCCAATATGTTATTGGTACGCAACATTACCCCAGTTTTCCTTTTGTAGATTTCTATTTTATGCGTTTATGTGATGAATAAAATATCTGAAAAGATTTGAATATTCACACGCATTTTACAAATATATAAATACTTAAAAAGCATTAGTATTCAAACTGGCTATTTCGATCTCTGGCACTTGAAAAGATTGTAATAAAAAATGAAATTATTTTTGCTTTTCTAGCTATAAAATGGATTTTTTCTATTTTTGTATCTTTTTCATTAGTCCTGATTAAACTGCTTCGTACGAAAATTCCCCAAAAATTCTCAAATATAACATAGATTCTGATCAAATTATTTAAATTTATCTCATGATCTCTAAATGTAATATATTGCGATACCAATTAAGAATCCAATTCTTATCCCAATAAGAAAACATTAGGAAAACGTTAGACAGAACAAATGGAATCTGTTTTCCCATTTAGAGTTGTACTTTTATAATATTACGCTTCTAATTCGGATCCTCATAGATTTCCCAATCAGAATCCATCATTTTTTAAGAAAATAGAAATAAATAGAAATAGATTCTCATTGGATCGCAGAAAATTTCTTATGCGAGATTTCGCGAACGAAAGACTCTCTCTTGCGAAGACTCGTCGTTGCATTTATTTCGGGCCAATGGTGCCGGATGTGTTCGGACTTCGCGTTTAGTTTCAAAGGAACGAGGAAACCCGAGAACCGCATCCGAAATTTATCGAATAAAAGGACTTGCGAGCGCGAATCGAGGGTCTTAGCAAGGGTTTTAGAAGGATTTTCAAGCACTCACCGAGAACGAGCGGTATCCTCTGAAATTTCCAAAACAGAAGAAGCGAGACGCGAGTCGAGCCGGGTCGGGCAAAAATATAACGGGGTTAGCAAAATTAATGAAAGAACTGAGAGTCTTACGGGTCCTTTTTGCCCCACTTTCTACGTAGCCGCTCGTTTTAAAATGTCATTGTCGGAATTATTCAACGCCCGAGATATAATTAACGCGACGGCTTCTACAAAATTTAATTCACGAACAGAGTCTCGCAACCAGAAACCGATATAGAGGGAATTACCTGTTCTCCGGGCGATGTTGTGCACACGTCACTTAATAATTCAAACGTCAACCGTGACGAATCGATCCGGGCAACATCAGAGACGCGAATCTGCTCCCGATGACGATGTTTCCGGTTTCAGGATATCAGTTAAATCGCGTTGGCATTCGCCTCTCTTCGACGACAAGATCCAAGAGCACGCGGACTAATCGGGTCAAAAAGACGCGGGGGCGCGTTACGCGCGATTTCGGTATATTTTTTCCGGAATAAAAACCGGAATTTCCCCGTGCGACTCGTCGCGAAATGCATAAACTCGATGAACGCACCCGCAAATAATAACGATTGACGTAAACCGCGACTATTAACATCGTTCCCACGCGAACGCGGTATCGCGAGAATAACAAATTTCAGTTTATATCCGCAGTTATCGCTCCAATTTCGCCACACCGCGGATATTGTCGAATGTTATTTTCTTATTTTGCATTTTTTTTTAATAAAGCAGGATCACGTTTCATTAATTGGATAAAACAATACTGCGAATCGCACAGTTGCGACTAACACGGCGCGCACTATTCCAGCGCATAATTTACGGATATACGCGTTCGAAGTCTTCAATCTTCGCGGAAATCACCGCGCACGAAATCACGTCGTGCAGTTAACTGTCGTTCAACGTCCGACGAGATTTATGTTTAATAACCTAAAAATCATCGTCCGACACGAACAGCCACGCGCTCGGGATTTCGACGGGCGATATCGAAATGAAAGGCCTGCCGCCGACCACTCTCTCTCTCGCTCTCATCTGTCGTCCGTGACGACGGCGGCGGTGGCGGTCGCGGGGGAATTTTTCAGGGGTAAAAACAAAAATCGGTTTTGCCGCGGCACGATGCGCTCTGCCGATCGTTGCCGTTACGGAAGGCACAAACTCGATTTATAGCGCGACACGCGACACGCACCGGCGATAACCACCACGGTTAACGACGTTTCCCTATTGGCGCGTCGAGCATCGAGTAATTTGATTGCATTGGGACAGGATGTTGGCACGATGAGAGATAAAAGGGATGGGGGAAGTGACGGTGGAAGAGCAGCCGGTGGTTTGGGGGTGGTCGGCGAGAGATAAATAGTGCACGCGCGTGCGTATCCGCGTAATAGTACGGACGGTCTCGATGGTGGGCGAGAGGGTGAGGAAAGGAGAGAGCACCTCTGAAAACGCTATTGTCCGCTCTGATAATACATCATGTTCGTGATAGAATTTTTTATGCGGCCCCAAAGTTCAAACGAAGCGTGGATAGGACCATTTCTGCGTCCAGCCAAAAGCGCCAAGATATTTCTTCGCGTAATTGCTCTCGTAGCGTCGCAACATCGAGTCGTTTGGCTCTCGTAGGAAGGTAAATTGGGAAAGCCTAGCGCGCGCAATTAAATTAACAGCGGGAATTATCGGACATGTAACTTCGGTCCATCGATTTCCACTTGAACAGCACCCGGCGCTGTAAAATGTGAACTCTGCGAGATGCGTGATATTTCCATTTCTCGCGAGTTATTATCATCGATTGGTCAACTTCTGGACGATAAGCCGACCACTATTACCGAAGCCATCGATGTCATTCCGCACCTCCCGAATCTCATTTTCCTTCCTTATTCCTCTTTATTCGACGGTTGTCTTGACCTTTGCCCTGCAGAGATTCGCAGGCAGTTCTCCGCCCGTCCCTCTAGGATTTATTCGCGGACTGGTTGGCAGTCACCCGACCGGAACACCCGACTCGAGATTAAGCCAAGTTGTCAATAGTGACCGAGGACGTCGGCAATCTCGACTCATCGAAATTCAGACTGAAACGACGGCCCTTAGGCTAATCTTCGATAAGGGAGTACGGATTGACTCGAAGTCGGCGAGCGAGTCGTTAAGTCGCGTCGATTTGCATTCGCTGTGATCTACCGACCGGTGTTCGCCGGTTCTTTCCTTCAATTCGCCCTCACAATCGATCATAGAACGAGAGAAAGAACAACATTCTTTCCGCAGAATTCGCTGGACGAGCAAATTCAGCAAACTCGTTTTTCCCAGAAGATTTAGAAACCAGAGCTTTCACGTAACAACAATGGTGGTGGTTTTGACGGTGGGAACGAACGAAAATTGAATAAAAAACTAAAACCAGAAGTAAACGATGCGCACGTACAAAGGAAAATCATTGCACAATATCACATTTTGCATTTTTATCTGCATATTATTATATCTTATAAACACACGTACGATACTTTTCTAATATGTGACGAGTCGAATAATGTTGATAATTCGGATAAATATCGCGAATCCCGATTGATTCCCGATCACATTTTTGACGGGAAATCGAAGAGAAAAATTGAAATTGGAAGAAAACTATGTGCATTATAAAAGGAAATAAGTTCCCATCTTTTTCCTTCGTTATTAAATTTTATAAATGTGATTTACAATGCGATAATTAAATGTGAAACATTGATAAAAACGTTGATCATAAATCATGCGATCCTTTATTTCTCTCCTAACTGCAGTGACGAGAGACGCTGCGCAAGTTTTTTGCAATTTCCTTGTCTCTCTACTTTTACCGCCCGACGGTTTTCAATTTGCCCGATTTTCGTCGATTTTTACAATTCGCCGGACAGCTGTGCGCGATATCGTTGTCGCATTGTTCTCAATTATCAGCCATTTCGCGGGGTCGTATCGTATTAATGAGTTATTGCGCCGAGTCAATTGGCAAATTAACAATCGCATACGGTATAATATCGCGCTCGGGGATAAGTTTAAACGATGATTACCCGCCTCTAATTTAATCCCGCTCGTGTCGAAGATTCAATTAATTAGCACGGATGATTCAACGTGCTTCTACTCGCCTGATATGCGCGCACGCGAGCGTGCCCACCTCTACACGAGACCTCATTAACGTATTCGCGTTATAACATTCGACGACGCGTACTTTCAACACAATTTGCCCAAGGTTTGGTAATCCGAAGATACGAATGATTATCCAATCCCGACTAGAAATTTATCTCACGGTCCAGCTCGTATCTTAACTGGTTGTCGAGTCCATCTAAAGTATTATCAGATTCTAAAAAGTCATATAACGCTGCGTGGTAATCAGGACCTTAACCCTTGGGTCAATAGATGTGTATCTAGATACCTGTTCCAAATTAAATATCATAATTTTTTTAAATATACAGTCAATCAATGACATTTTATTTGAAAATTTTATATAAAATATATATGTGAATTTATTACAAAACTTTTATAACTTAAAGTTGAAAAAACAACAAATACTTATATAAAAATAATTATAAAAATAACGTTTATTAATCAAACCTATTATCTATTAGGTTTGCTATAAAAGGTATATATATTAGAAACTAATAATGCATGATAGATAAAGTGAGTAAAATCCCGAAAAGTGATCGATAAAACTTGATAAAACAATACATTACCTAATCATCGTAACCTTGCAAAAATCTTCCTTACTTAATGTTTATCATTGCATGATTAAGTTAACCATAGAAATGATTATCTTGCGCTCACCTAGTTGGGAACTTGTGCAGTATAAAGTATGCCCGATGACAACTTCTAGTCGGGGAGTAGCGGCGCGCACGGGAAAAGTCAATTAGGTCGTTCGGCAATTAAAAGAAGCACGATTTGTGTGCTACGTGGGAATTCCGGTCGGTCCGACTTCGTCGAGGTCTAAGGTTACGTTCCATGCTTCCCTCCAGCACGGTTGGGTTACAAACTGACGCGTCGCCGCCTACGGTGCAGTAGCGCGTAACCGTATTTAAAGGCTTAAGAGAACCGGTAGCGTTCAAGGGATCGGCTTTCTTCGCGGTGTCGATTTCAATACGATCCGCCTTTGTCTCCTTTTCCCTCTCTTTTTCCGTGTCTTAAACTTACATCGTCTCGCGTGTCCCTTCCCATTTTACAGGGTCGACGTCCGCCGCAAACCGGCCACGCGCTCTTTCTCCTCCCCCTTCTCTTCTTCTTTTCTAATTTTCGCGATAACACTCCTGCTCGAGTCCGAAGAATGAAGAATCGTCGTGTCACCAGATGGACTAAATCGTTTCGTGCCGGGAAGGAACAGATGGGCGATCGAAAAGTTTCGATGCGAGCCGTTAAATGATCGAGTATTATTCCCGCGTGTAAAATCAAACGTCCTACGGACGTAAAAAACGCATGGTAAACATCGTTACGCGGATGGTGGTTTGAAGTTGCATGCTCGGATTTTCAGATTTGTCCTGTCCCACTTCCGACAGGGTCGATCGATATGATAATATGTGTAATCCGGAAATCAAATATCACTTTTACATATATACATCCTTACACACACACATACACAGAGAGAGAGAGAGAGAGAGAGAAGCATCTATTATTCCTAGGGTATGACTCTCTAAGGACTTTATTGTTTAGAAGTTAATAATACAGTAATGCACACAGTTTCAACTAATATATAACAGAGTAAATAAAAGTAAGAATATACAATAACTTAAGGAAGTAAAGAAATCCCTTGGTAGATGTACACGCGTTTATATTTTCATATATATCGCGAAGTACAAGATAATTAGTAACACACGCGTGATGAAGTTAAGAAAATTATAAGTACAGTAAAACAGAGAAGATACAAAAATATAAGAAAATAAATACTCAAAACTTCAAAGCAACCTAAACCTAAAGCACGATATAGCAGATACTGCGAAGAAATTTTAGCTAAACTAGAGCAAAATGTCACGCATGTGTTACGCAAAATCGAAATGTAGAGGTGTGCGACAAAAGGGGGAAAAGATGAAGGGAAAGTGAAGTGGATGATATCGATACACCGGTTTGGGACTAATCCATTCTAATTGGAACTTGCGCGGAATTCGACGACATCGTCCTCCCAGGTTCATTAGCCCGTCTCGTGATCGGCGGGAAAGAGAAAATCCATCGGCAAACGTCTGAGAAATGGGAGGATAGAGCACGATGGTGCAACCACACGCGCGGGGTATAGATTTAAATTCGAATCGACAGTCTGCCAGCCACAATATCTGCTACATCTCGAGCGGAATAAACGCCGCGGCGACGTAACCGCCGATATTTCACGTCGTAGGCTATCGGTGCACGGAGAGACGACTTAATACAAGGATAGTGGGGAGGGCACCCTCTTAATGGAATATTGCATAAAACCACTGTGGTATTAACCTCCGGCACGACCAAAGCCATGCAGACCGGGCGAGCATAGTTATCGGTAGCCGCCGAGAGCCTTGACGCTTCGAATAATTAAGGCGACTACGGGGAGAGATTACGGCCGCTCCCTGTGGAAAATCGAGTCTCGCTTTATATTCCCTGACGCGATCTTTTTTGTTTCACTTTGTTCTCCTTTCCTTTTTTAGAAGAAAAAAAAAACCAAACAAAAGAGCACCAAACCGATCCTCCTTATCGGAGAGCAAACGAGCGAATAACCCGCCGTCCCCTCGTAGGCCCTAAATAATTATACGTATTTTCTGTAAGTAAATACGCTCTTTGGCGGTCGATTTCCGCGCAAGTTAATGGTCCGTGGAAATGCCCTCCCCCTCGACCCGGTCGCCCGCCCCCTGCGCCCGCTGTGCTCCTGTCTCCTGGTGAAATATCGTCGATCCAATTTAACGATAATTAATTGCACTTCAGTCGAGAGGACGCGATCAAGAGCGATCGTTCGGCCGCCCGATGCACTCGATTTAATTCGATCACGCGTCGTAAGAGGGATACGTCTTACCGCGGAAAATCCGGGGAAAAATTACGAACGCGTATTACGAAGTGGGAGGGAGAAAAGGAGGAGAGGCAGTGGCAGTGAATTTCCTTTTCCTTTACTTTTTCACAGACGCGTCGCACCTGTGTAGGTCGCGTCGTCGGCGAGGATCTAATTAACCGGTCCGGTCATACGAGACGCGGCTTAAAAGTGAGTCTAAAGTGGCCGGCACCACCGCAGGACTCGGAATATAAACCTCCTCCCCTCCTCCTCCTCCCACGCACCTCGCCATGTCGTCGTCCATTCCAATTACGTGTTCGAAATTACGGCTTAATCCGAACACGACGCTGCGAGGGCTCGTACTCCGGCCCCTTCCCGAATCAGATCACTCGACACCTTTGTTTCACGCTCCGGCGAGATTCGATCGGTCCGGTCGTCGGCTGGAACTCCACGCGGCCGCGCGGCGCCAAGGAGGACGTCGGTAGGTGGGTAGGTAGGTTAGTCCGCTTACGTGACTGAAACTTTTCGCGAGACCGATTTTCCTCGCTCGCGCGAGAAGAAAGATACCTACCTCGCGGCCTCGCGTTAATTAATCCCGCCCGTAAGGATGTAAAACGTATCAGCGACGTTAATTAATACTGCCGGCGAGAAACGGAGCTCCGGAAAAGTTTGATAAGCCGGACAGCACCATGCCGGACATTTAAAAACGTAATGGAGTTAGTAAAGTTAGGAGGATGGTATTTCACGTTCCGATCGTGACGCTTACATCATCCACGTATCCCGAGAGAAAGAGAGAGAAGCTGCACCATCGTCGCGGACGTGGTAATTAATTAAATAATTTCCATTCAAAAATGTTAACTCCTGACTTTAATCAACGAGCTATTTGCCATCGATAAATTAAGCATTTCGGCGGAATTAATGGCCCCGCCGGGTCTGTAACGCGATCTTATTTTCCAATTAATTCGCCGTCGCGGAATTCGGCCGAAAATTCAATTCCGCGCGTGTAAACGCGCAAGGACTTTTATCGCGTTTTAATTATACGATATAAATAACCGTCGGCCCGTCCGGCACCGTATTAATTGGTTCGATTGTGTGCCCCACGTGTGTACGCACAGCGGCGCGCGCGCGTAACTGTAGGTGCGGCTCTTCAGAGAAAGCCGAAGAGTAAATACGGGGGGTCGCGCGCCGCGCGTAACCCGCATTTTCCGATTTCGCTGCAAAAACATTTGCTGACGCTGTGCGAACACGAGGCGGGGAAAACGTTCTCTCTCCGCTGTGTAGTGCCTCGTCACGCGAAAACCGAACGCAATTCGAGCGCGTGCGTGCGACTTTCCGGCCCGAGCCCGGAGAATAATCGCGGAGATAGAAGCGGCAGGGGAGGGGGGGGGGGGACGAGTTAAATGAT
>NW_014555813.1:871307-888111 GCF_001313825.1 Dinoponera quadriceps
GGGGGGGGGGGGGGGGACGAGTTAAATGATCGATCGGTCCGCGGAAACTCTCGTTAATCGTTCGTTTCCGTTCCGTGCTTCCCCTATCTCGTCACGATGGAAACTCTCTGAGATAGTTTCGGGCCCCCGCGATTTCGATAGCTCTTCTCTCCCAGCGGCCGCCACCATCGTCGCCGCTTTTCTCCCTTTTTCTCGCTCGCTGTACGCTCGTCATCCGTAAACTCCGCCGTTATCCCCCGCGGCAAAAAGACAGATCAAAGGCGCGCGTCCTCATTATCGGATGTTTATTTGCCGTTTATTTTCGTCCGCGACTCGTAATTATGTGATACTGAATATTAAATATTCCGAGATATTTCCGCGGTGTATAATTCGACCGGGAACAAAACAAACAGGTTTATCGGACGTTCATGTATGCGCGCGTCACGCATCGCGTAGCACCGTGGCCGATGAAACGCGTAGCGTTGAATGCGCGAAAAAAAGAGAGAGAGATAAAGAGGGAGGATCTCCTATCGAGAACGCGTATGACATTTAACGAGTGTAATAATTTCAGTTTTCATTCGTGCGCCTTCGGGACGCGCGCGATTGATAAAAAACGAACTCGCGCTGCCTCTGCAACTGGCCGCTGTTAAATCTTCCGGAATCGGCGGGCGCGTTTGATTTCAATTTTACGAAGTGAGTCGGTGTGTGTGCGTGTAACACAATAACGAGAGAGCGTCATTTGCGGCAAATAATCACCGTCGATAAAACATGCGTTTCGCGTGTAATCGATTTCCATTTACGTAAACAACACACACACACAGAGTCATTATTGTTATTTTTCCTTCTTCTGCTGACGTTGAAACCGTCGCGATGAGACGGCCGTAGATCGATGTGAATCGAGAGGCTTCGATAAGGCAACCCCGAGTGATTCGTTTCACTCGCTTCTCGGGAAAGGAGAACGACGACGTACGTACGTCGTCGGCTTCGTCCGCTGCGAGGACGAAACCGCGCGAGTACGAGACGTACGTCCGGCCAGAAATCAATCTGAAATTTTACAACCAAAGTAACGATAAATCGTAAGATCGCGTGATGCCTTGATGATCCGGACGTGCGAAGGTACGGGGGGAGGGGGGAAAGCGAACGCGGCGCGCTCGGCGGCGGTGGAGTGGCGCAGTCGTAAAATCTGAACTACCCACCCACTCATCCACCACACACGTACAAAGAGAGAGAGACGAACACAAGACGAGAGGAAATGAGAGCGAATCGACGATGAAGGTGGCGAGAAGCCCGGGCTGCCTCGAGCACGCTCGCTCGTCGGAAGGACAAACTTCTTCCGTTTCATGACCGATTTTTATCGCCGCCCTATGGCCGTCCTCGCTGCTACCGTCGTAAAAGCGCGAATGGTTGTTACGTTCCGGCTACGTAAGGATTTCAGATCTCACCCGAGAGCCACCCCGGGTGACAGGGCCGAAGGACTCGGACGAAGCGAAATCGAAGAGCCGCGAGTGATACGGGCACGACGAGGGTGAGGGGGGTGGTGGTGGCACCGCGCCACTCGTCGTAATTCCGCGCGCGCGAACCGGAGGAAACCAGCCCCCGGCTGTCGTTCGTTCCTCCCGAATCTCGATACAGGGCGCTCCGCTTCGCTCGCTCGCGAGGATCGCGATTGATTCCAACGTCGTTCTGCGCCGCCGCGTTTTTTAATTAAGTCTTCCCTTCTCCCCTTCGAAATATATCTTGGGGGGGAGGGGGGGGGGAGATAATCGGAATCGCTCGAGCATTGGTAACCATCTTTCAAAAGATGTCACATTATGCTAGGAATTTGAATTGGTATGAGACGAGCAGCTTAAAAATCCGCTGTTGAATTTATGGAGAACACTCGGAAAAAAAAAAAACTTTAGACCGGGAGGATGGATTGGAATATATTAGAATGTATTAGGGGGAATCCAAAGTTGCAGTTTCTAAATACGAACTTTTAAATACTTTCGCTATGAATCTGCGGAATTGGAACGCTGTTACCCCCGCTGGGCGTTTCGCGCCTGAAACTTCCTTGCATTACCATCCCGCTGTATTCAATTTTCATTAAATTTATTACGTACATCTGCCTCGCACGCGCATATATAGTGATAAAAAGAGAGAGCAAAGAACCCGATCGGTGTTATGTATTTAACGGAAAGGGAAAAGGGAGCAAGGCTGTGTTATTCGATTAAGTATCGAGGGATAATAAAGATGCCCGAAAGGATTTCGTGTCCCCGCGCGTCACGTACGAAGGACGGACGTGTATTTCGACGGCAAACGGTTTCATAGAAAAAGAAAAGGAAGAGAAGGAAAAAAGAGGGGAGGGGGCAACGACGGATAATTAAAGAGGCTAACCCAAGTAGGAAACTGGACACCGGCCATCTCGTCAGCGAGGCCCGAGAGCACTGAAATTCCTTCTGGATGGCGGAGTAAATTCGCCGGCGAGCGACTCGAATACTAAAGCTGCGTCAAGACGATGCACTGGATCGAGCGTGATCGTGAGAAGTCCGCACTGCATGCCAACGAATTTTATATTTCCGTCGATAACAAGGGGTAAGAACGTCGTCGAAACGAAACTCGGGACTTTTGTTTGCTTGACGAAAGAAAGAAACGAGACAGAGAAACACGGGGCCGTAATGTATACGAATATTAAAGAAGACACGCATCGCGCTATATACTGAGATTTCCCATTGTATGGAGAATAGTAATAGACGGCGATCGCACGGATACGAGAAAATGGCAAAAACCGCGTATTATCCGTCTCCCCCTCCTCGAGTCGCCTCCTCCTGACGATCCACCATCCTGGAAAAGCTTACGCACGCCTTGGAACTTCGTCGGTAGACGAGGACAGGGTCGGGAGAGGTGGAAAAAGAATGAGTGTGAGGGAGGGAGGGGGGAGAGAGAGAGAGAGAGAGTAGGAGAGGAAGAAGCGGAGAAGAAGAGCGAGCGCATAAAACATTCAGGGGCCGCGAGGTACCGGTGAATAATGCATAACCGAGGAAATGGACCGCTTAGGCGATTTAAATCTCATAAATGCATCGCCCGTTTGTTCCCAAGGACACGTACCGTTTTGTCAGGACATTCGCCTCCGTTTCGCTTGTGTAACCTCTTTCGGTGATTCTCTTCGGTGCCCGAGTGTTGCAGAAACGAGAGGAAAAGTCCGGTGTATTCGCGTGACTTTCGCTCGCAAATTCGCGCGAAAGAGTGCACGAGAAAGAGGGTGGGAGGGAGAATTAGAGTTAGAGTTTATTATCCCGTAGGATGCGAATATTCCCTTAGGCACACATAAAGCAAATTACGGCTGAATAGCAATACAAAGCGCGCAAACGGAAAATAGCGATGATAGCATAGCGCACTGATAATATAGCATAATAGAAAATAATACAATAGCAGAAATAGTAATAATAAAAATATTAATTTATAGAATTAGTAATAATAGTAGTAATTGTGTGTGTGTGTGTGTGTGTGTGTGTGTGTGTGTGTGTGTGTGTGTGTGTGTGTGTGTGTGTGTGTGTGTGTGTGTGTGTGTGTGTGTGTGTGTGTGTGTGTGTGTGTGTGTGTGTGTGTGTGTGTGTGTGTGTGTGTGTGTGTGTGTGTGTGTGTGTGTGTGTGTGTGTGTGTGTGTGTGTGTGTGTGTGTGTGTGTGTGTGTGTGTGTGTGTGTGTGTGTGTGTGTGTGTGTGTGTGTGTGTGTGTGTGTGTGTGTGTGTGTGTGTGTGTGTGTGTGTGTGTGTGTGTGTGTGTGTGTGTGTGTGTGTGTGTGTGTGTGTGTGTGTGTGTGTGTGTGTGTGTGTGTGTGTGTGTGTGTGTGTGTGTGTGTGTGTGTGTGTGTGTGTGTGTGTGTGTGTGTGTGTGTGTGTGTGTGTGTGTGTGTGTGTGTGTGTGTGTGTGTGTGTGTGTGTGTGTGTGTGTGTGTGTGTGTGTGTGTGTGTGTGTGTGTGTGTGTGTGTGTGTGTGTGTGTGTGTGTGTGTGTGTGTGTGTGTGTGTGTGTGTGTGTGTGTGTGTGTGTGTGTGTGTGTGTGTGTGTGTGTGTGTGTGTGTGTGTGTGTGTGTGTGTGAATAATAATAATATATATAAATTATATTTACTTTAATATTGTTTTATTTTGTTATTAATATTTCACAAATTAAAAAAGAAACAAGAATAGTTAAGATAGTAAATTTCACGATAAGTTATTAACAAAATTTACCGCAGAGATTAAAAACAGTCAAATACAACGAGCGCGCGAACGATAGAGAGAAAGAAAGAGAGAGAGAGAGAGAGAGAGAGAGAGAGAGAGAGAGAGAGAGAGAGAGAGAGAGAGAGAGAGNAGAGAGAGAGAGAGAGAGAGAGAGAGCAAGCGCCGAACGCATCGCGCGTAAACGGGAAATGGAGTAAAATTTGAAAGTTAACAAAAAGGAAAGAGATAAAGGAAGTGGAAGAAAAACGCGCAACACAGAAGCGAAATAATCTCCCGGCGTTTCGTCGACACTGACGCTTTTTAATCTCCACCGTGGCTGCGCCGAGTACTCGGTTACGCAAGCGATATTACCGAGTATCAAAGTTAAAACTTCTCGCGAGGAATGCGCTCGCGAAAGAAGTCACGCGCAAACCTCTCCCTGGATGATACGATAAAGTATCTTCAAAGCGAAAGCGAAGGAAAGAGGAGAGGGAGGAAAAAAAATGAAAGATAGCCGCCGCCGCCAGAGGGATTCCCCGCGGTACTCGCTCCGCTCATACGAGAGGAATCTGTTTCACTTCGTGCTTTTCGACAATGATTATATAGCGAATCTTTGCGGAGCAATTTTCGTGTAGTCGCAGCCTGAGAAGCGACGGGTCCATTGTGTCAAAGGAGAAAAGAGGGAGGGAGACGAAGACAGGCAGAGAGAGAGGGAGAGAGAAAGGGTGCGAGAAAGAATGAACGTAAGGAACAATCGACTTTAATCTCCGTTTCTTTTTTCCTCGCAGCCGGGATTTTCGAGCGATATCTCCAACGACTCGTCCCGGCGTACATATTTAGTGCGAAAGAATCCGCGCGTCAATACCCGGCGCGACTGCGGCGCGGCCGCGTAATAAGCTTTATTAAGAGGAACGCAAACCCTGTCGTTTGTGTAATTAATAATACGCGGAAACGTGGCTAATTACGGCGGCGCAAGCGAACACGTTTTTCCTCTTTGCACATACTCGAGACCCCTCGTTTACCTTCTTCCAGCCGCGAGCTGCGAAGTTACCGACGTGATAAAACTCGGTCTCGTCGGCGTCGTTTGAAGTCTAAAGAGCTATCTTCTTCTCTTATCTCTTTCTCTCTCTCTCTCTCTCTCCTTTGTCTCCCAGTTTTTGATCGGACCCAGTCGAGTCATTGAAGTAAAGGCTGATGGCTCGGGGGGAAGAAGAGGGAGGAGGGAGAAGCAAGATCGAAAGGAAGAAGAACGGAAGACCGGGGGACTTTCATTCGCGCGAACACCGAAATGAAAACTCGGACCATCGTTTCGGCCGGCCGGAAAATCCGGCGGCTCATAATTTGCTTTTGATGGATACTGCGCGTTACGAAACTCATTTCCACCGCGCTTCGAAAACCACCGGGGCTCGTCACGCGAGAGAAAACTCTGCGGAACAAAGGAGGTCTTTTCATGCCTTAAAGAGCGGCAAACGAAATGCTTTCCTCGCAAGGGGGACGTCATAAGGGTGAAGAATGATAAGAAGATAAACCGGCAACGATTTAACGATGGAAATATTTCCGGCGAAATAGTCGTTACTTATTACTACTTGTCAATCATTATCAATTGAAATCATGAATTAACAACATCAGTCGGTTCGCATTTAAATCATTCGATTCATTATTTCGAGATTTATTTCTGTTGGTATAAAAAGAAAGAAGTAGAAGTATAGAAATAGAACTTTCATTTCGGAAATATACAAGTTCAAGTCATGAAAATTAAACGACTGGCGTGAAAAGGACAGATAATCGAAGTCGATAAATAGACTTCGCATGAAGCTTGAGAAAAGTGGAGGGAAATAATCGAGGGACGGAAATATGGACGGGGAGAGAAAGAAAGAAGTGATGAGACGGAAAGGAGAGGGGAAGGGGGAAACCCGGGCGCAACTTTTATTCGTTCGGAAGATTCGGCAGCATCGGATTGGTAACTCGGTTTTGGTAACTCACTCTCAACGCGATTCGAGTCGGAAAAGCTAGCCTCAAACTCTCTACGGATGTAACGTGGCTCGCGCGCTCCACCGAACGTGCAACGAGGTCGACGTCGCTCGCGTGGAAACGAGTTTGCACCCGAGTGCTCGTTCGTAGAGGAACGTTTGACCCGAAAGGGGGTGCGATTCGGCGTTCTTTGCCATAGAGAGAGGGGACCAAAGAGAAAGAGAGAGAGAATGAGAGCGGTGTATCCATTTCGTATTCGTTTGGAAAAAAATTCACGTGGCGATGGAAAACGACCGCTAAAGTCCACGCGAGTTTATCAATTTCGACGTTAGAGCGATTCAATCTCCCCCCTCCCTCCATTGCCCCATCACTCTCTGCTGCGGTTTTCTGCATATTATTGCCGAGCGATCGCGAAACTTTCCTCAAAGCGCAGCCCGCAAAATTACCGCAATTCGCGAGGCGCGTAGACCCGAAACGAGAGATCCGCTTGTCGAGGAGTTTCGTTGGGGGGAGATTTATTCGCGACGGAGAATCTCGACGATGACGCCACACGATGTGGCCGAAATAAAGATCGGGAAGCCGCGAAGCCGACGAACACGCTCGCTCGAGAATAAATCGAGCGTTAAATGTCCCGAGATACATAAAATACCTCGAAGCGCGTAATGACGAGCGTGAAACGCACCGTATAATTGATACACACGCACACATCGGGGGGTCTAACCGGCTATGAACGTTTTCGAGAGCTCGGGTGAAAGCAAGATGAAATTAAACAGACACGGGAAAAATGGAAACAGCACGAGACGGGGGCCGCGAGGATTCGACGCGACGCTGAAAGCCTGCCAGATTCCGCGTCACCCGCGGAAATTGTACAAATAGCTTAGTTTCCTTGTTCAGGCCCGTACGATTCGTACGCGGCATAACGATGAAACAACAATAGCTCACTGGTGGTACAATCAAGGACCCGAAGCTGTTTACTACAAACAGCTTCCCGCTGGGCCGCGCTGGCTGCTCGAAACTTCCAGCGCGACCCTCCTCCGTTGACCACTCTTAGTTCGCTAACAAGACGCGGGATGAGAAACGCCAGACACTGATTATATTCGACGAAAGCGCACGCGACCGGCGAGCGTGCGACTTTCGAATCGACGCGCACTACCTTGGCCATCGAGAGTTTGGCCGCTCCGGAAGATATGAGGAACGGCGCTCGCCGTAACACCTGGCTGGTGTTAGGGAAAGCTTCGATGAAATTTTGAGGAGAACTCTCGAAGAATTTTTCGAATCCTCTTACGCGAATGCAAGAAACGTGCCTGAACTATTTATATAAATAGTAGTTTTTCATACAAATATATATAAGGCTAATGTTTTTTTTTTTAAGCTAAAGGATGTAGTTATATTAAAATGTACATAATATTATGAAATATTGCATACATATTTTTTTTCAAAAGACAATATAAAAAGTGTGACAATAAGACACTATTTCCCCTATCCGAATGCGTTACTAATTAACTAGCGTAAAGTACGCATTTTTTTTAATTTTAGTGTAGATACATGCCAGTTTGACAATAGCACATATATTTAAAAAAATGTGTTTCCTTTCAGCAGAAATTTTCTTCCCCTGTGCGGGAAACTATACGTTAATAATCCACCCCTAGTTATATCGCGCGCGATCGGCGACCCTTAATCGGGATAGGCTGCCTTCAGGCGGCCAAAATTGGTCCACGTCGTGAAATAGTCTTTCACGATCGAGCCGGTGTTCGCGTAATGGATATTTAAAGGAGAAGAAAAAAAGTGGAGCGAGTCACGCTATATATCCGTCCGCGTTCTCGCGTAATGAAGGCCCAAAGAATCAATTGAGCGTTCGGCGTATAAGCGGCCGAATGTTTGCGGTCTGATTGGCGTTTGCCCGCCGATTGAATTGCGGCCGGTTAATCGGGAGAGATTAAAAGTGGGCTCCGCGCGATCGGGAGAGCCGACCCGGGAGCGTATCGAAAAGGTCGGATCGATTATGTTAAACGACTGCGGAACATACCGGGCGCACAGCGGTGGGAGGATTTCGCAGCCGAATGGACGGACGGATGGACTGCCAGCAACAATCCCACGTTAAAATTTCATAAATCACGGCGCGAGCGCTATCGGCGGTGAACCTCAAAAGGCTCCACGGCTCGATGAACCAATGTAGGAGTAGTATAACGTCGGGTTCGTTGCGCGTCGCCGCTATTTGCGCCGGTCAAAATGAATTGGGAAGAATGAAAATTACTATCGAGCTGTGCGCGAAATCTATGGTACATATATATATATATACATACACATATATATATATATATTCGGCCGCGCTATCTATCCGGCGCGAGCCTTCGACAACACATTACGTTACGCTCTCCCCCTTTCGAAGCAAACCCGTCAAATTTTACGGATCCGCCTTTCAGAGCTAGCCTCAGCGAGTTCCCCGGGCGAATCCCGACACGCCGTGTGACGAACGCTTCCGAATGCTGCTTCGTATAAATTCCGTACACATTTCGTCCGTTAACATGCGACCGTTTATAAATAACATCGGCCTGCGTCGCAGGCCGGGACAGAGGAAGAGGAGGAGAATGAGAGAGCGACGATAATCACAGCGAATTCTACAGAGCAGGTTAACAGAAATGAAGACATTCGAAATATATATGTGTGTGTGTGTGTGTGTGTGTGTGTGTGTACGGGTGGTTTATTTCGTCGAACTTCGCCGAGGCGTGATAATTTTTATCGCTCGCTGGGTGGGCTCGCATAAATATTTACGAGACAGCGATTGCAATTCGCTCTCTACTTCGCTTTGGCTTGATCGCTCATGCCAGAAATTGCGCGACGATGAGAATATCTCGCAAATTGCACGCATCGGAGATGAAGTCGTGGAACGGCTACGCTCTGTTCGTCGGTGGTAACGCCCGCCGTCTGCTATCTTTCGTCCCCGGCGATCCGTGTGCGCATATTCCCCTGCAATTAGTTTAATTACATCTCGTCACGGTTCGTTTATTTGCATAAATCGGACAAATATCCGCCTCGCCGGGCCGCGGTCAACGAACGGACGAACGTGCGAGCGAACGGACGCCGTTGCGTATCGTCACGTCGAATCTCATTTTCGCTATCGCGTCTCCACGGAGGAAATCGATCTCCATATTTTTCTGCGGCTTGACGCCCGAGTCGACAGCCGAGTGCGGATCGATGAACATTTTATCCGACTTCTACCGCGATCGTCATCAACCCCAGGCTTTTCACGATTTTCCTCGTGTAATCGCACCGCGCTAGACGGAGTGCTCGAAAGGAGTTTCGGCGAAATGATGGATGCCTCGAGGAATGATAATGCGGCAAAGTTTATTAAACGCGAACGCACCCTGTAAATACGCGTCGCATGCGCGCGTTAATCCTCATCTCCATGTTAGCTCGTCATAAACAAACTACAATATACATAAATTATGCTGTGTTAAGTTACGATCATTTCCACGATACCCGAACAACGAGCGACGGTCGACGTCGCTGTTTGCATTGTCCGAATATTTGTTAATGGTTCCTCGATAGCGAACGGATGAATATCGCTACTTTTTCCATCCATCGTGAATGCAATTCGATATCTGATGTTTTGTCATTCTGCCATATCCGTTGAAATACCTATTTGTGTGTTAGCTAATATTTGTTGATATTCCATGTATATAATAATATACGGAATGTCCCCCGAAATCAGGCCGGCAATCTTCGAATGTTTATGAAGGACACCAAAACATGTTAATAATATCATCCATGTTCACAAGTGAGTCGTTCTGGCACTAGGACGAGTTATTTACAACAGTTGTTTCAAATGTTAGCCTTTTTACTTCAATATAGAGACAGCAATTTTTTCCTGGTTCTTGTCGCTATTTCTTGACAAAAAAAGCAGTAAAAAAAATTGCATCATCAAACTGAAAATCGTTAACAATTTTCAAACAAGTAGAATTAGTATTGTTTGTTACTGACTCGCGAGCTCAATATTACAGCGTTTCTTTATTGTTTATTTGAAATTCGGTTTCAAAATGGAATTTTTTTCATTTGATACGCTGGCCGTACATATAAATAAATAAATGTATGCATATATATATATATATANNNATATATATATATATATATGCATCTTATTTATGGGGAAATTAGATGTAAATGGCCGACACTTCGGACAGTTGCTGTAAATACCTCACTTGAGCGTATACCTCGAAAGCTACTTGTTTCGATGTCACTTACAAGCATTCAAAATTCAGAGGTCTAATTTCGGGACACACTGTATACCATACGAACGAGATATCTATATCGCGAAGAGAGCGACATATAAATTCGCTGTTTGCTTCAACCATACGACCCGAACTCGCGCTCGCCTCGGATTATAAAACGGGTGCGATCTATTTTCCCAGCGAGAAGAAACGGGGAAGAAGTTTCATTCGCACCGGGAGATTCGCGTCGAGAGAAAAGGCTCGGGGATTTGCTTACGGACGGATGGACGATAATTTTATCGAAGGCTCGCCCACGCGAGAGTGTCATGATTTATCCCTTCCCGCGAGTAGTGGATAGATTTATGTCACGTATCACAGATTTTTATGACGCCGCCGCGGAGAATGCCGCGGTATTGTCCCCGGCGATGGGGGGAAGTTTCGTATTTACGGAAAAATCAGACGGAGACGCGGGGAATAACGGCGCGCCGCGAGAGCGTGCAGCTGCGATTACTATTTATTTCATCTCCGCAAAACCGAAACGATTTCGAACTCGTCGCTCATTTGCGAGGCGGCTTCCTATCGGATCGCGCGCGCGCGCAATTATCGGTTAAAAACATCCCACCTATCTCCTCGCAAGAACGGCGCGCTTTTTATTCCCGTCCCTCCGTACAGAGACGCGCCGTCCGGGAAACGTCGGATATTGATTAATGAGAACCGCGAGCGATCACGGACGCGAGTAATGTTGTTCAACGAGGAAGGTTATTATTTTAATAATCATTTCTCCCGTTCCAATCGAATCTCTCTCTGGTACAACTGGTAAATCCCGCTTGTCGAATGCACGCGCGAAATTGTTTCTCGCCGCGAACCTTCTCTCCATCCTTCCTTCATCTCGCCGAACGGAGACTGCTAATTACGTTAGTCGGTGAAATTTCGCATTTCGGTAAAAAGGAGCGCATTTCGAAAGTCTCGACAACGGCACAGTACGATCGTGCGTGTGAAACTTCGTACCGGAAACCGAGGTAAGGAAACCGAACTCATCGCGGAGGGTGAAGAGGGCGAGCGATGAAAAAAAGCGACTTTTGACAACACCGGTGCGATCTGAAGTGCGCAGAAACGTCTACCTAGTTTTCCCCTTTACACGTCCTCGTGGCTCTCCCCACGTCTGCCGGGTCTTCCACGCCCGTCGAGTTTCGTCGATTCGCGCACCTTCGAGTTGGACGCGGGGCTATTCGTTAGAAAAGTCATTACATAGCTGAGACGTACTCTAGCGGCAAGCCGTATTACGGTAATTATAGCTTTCCCTGGAAGAAAGGCGGCGGAAAGAGAGAGAAAGAGAGAAGGTAGGAAGAAAGAAAGGAGGGAAGAAAGAAAAAGCGAGCGCGCGAGAGGGAAAAGGAGAGAGCGTCTTCCATCTCGCGGGCAAAAGACAGTGAAAAACGAGAAGGAGTCCGTCCGAGAAAAAGGGGGAGTCGGAAGGCGGGTGGGACAGGAAGGAAGGAAAGATGGAACGTTGCGCGTTGCATAGCGGAAACAGTTTCGCGGCTCCGTAGGTGCGAGCACGAACGTAGGGAACGAACGAACAGCCGTGAGGAACGTTTCTCACCCTTTTTTCGCAGCGGTGCGCGTCGTCGTCGTGCGCGCCGAATTTTACGGAAGCGCCTCGCACGACGGAGAGCTACATCGGAATTTTCTTCCGTGTTTGCGCCGAGTAAATATTTAACCCCGTATTCCGGCCCATTCTGACAGCTCCCTCTCGTCTTTCTCTATATATCCCCCCCCCCCTTCCCACCCGGGTCACATCTCGTCGCTCCTCGTAGTACATCGTACTACGCATATATCGATCCTCCCTCTACCCTCTTCGCAGCCTCAGTCCCTGCCTTATGTTCGAACCGCGTTCGAATCTCGCGTAGCCTCTTACGGAATCGGACGCGATCGATCGATCGAATATCACAGACGGCATGCATCCCCCCGACTCTCCGGGTAACGTTTCGATCAAATGTCGCCGTATATACCCGCGTTCCTCGGTACGACGCGGAATCCACGACGATCGCGTCAAGAATCGTGACACAGATTCGACGAAGCCACTGCGGAGAGCCGCGTAAAGTGTGGTTTCCGCCGCCGTAATTTCTCCCGCGTCCCGAAAAAGAGCGCCATTCCCGGAGAAACGCATCGTGAATGCACTTCAATCGCGCGATAATCCCCGTTGAAAATTGCGCGCGAGAATCATTTCTCTTGGAATAAGGGAGGAGGGGGACTCGATCGATGGGAGAGTCGGGAGGGTGCGCAGAGAAAGAGGTTCCTTTAAATTTGGTGTTTCTATTTATTTGACTAAAATTTGTTTCGTAGAAACAGCATATGCTTATTTTATTTATTTAAGGTATTATTTATTCGAGTGAAAATTTTGCCTCATTCAAGAAAACTGTCACTTAACAGAAAGAACGCTATTATTTGAAATAATATCGCTCTTTAACCGAATAAAATATTATGTGGTTACAAACAATATGTAAAATGAAACAAATCGTTTTTTTATAAGGAAATTGTCTTTCGTTTCGAATTTTTTATTTAAGACAAAGATACACGTTGAAAAGTCGAACAAGTCGTACTTATTAATCGAAACATTAGTTTTCTTCGGAGCACGCCAATGATGAAATTTGTGTTTGGATGCAACGAAATTGATGAAATTCGAAGAAATCTTCTTCTCGGTGTGAGCCTCGGCGAACCAGGCGCGTTTTCGCGCCGCGCGCGAAAAATCGCGCGGGGATTACTCGGATCGATGAAATTTCGACGGGAGAAACGCGCGCGCGAATTGTTTGTCTCGCGACACAACACACGCGCGTTCGCACGCATTATTGTGTTGTGAGCGAAAATAAAAAATCACGCGCCCGCTGAACGCCTGAAACATTATCCGCAACGATCGGTGAACCGGTGTGAAACTTTAACGCTGCGTTTTGTATTTTACAACGCCATCGAGTTTTGCGCGCGCGCACATGCCTCAACCCCGACGCGACGACGAGCCCACCGGCGCCTCTCTCTCTCTATGCGGATAACGCGAATGCATCAACGTCCGTTCGAATGGCAAAATTGCCGCGGCCCTGACGTTCTCGAAATGTGCGTCGATCCCCCTTGGTGTTGCGCGAACGACCGCCTCTCTCTGTTCGCCATTGACGCGCGTTTAAAGAAGCCCGCGCGAACCGACAGTGCACTCGGTAGAAAAATGCTTACGACACTTTTACCTCGATGAACCTCGGAGCGCAATCCAAAAATATCTCCTGAGAATGAACTAATAAACAACCCAGATAGATTTTCATGATTGTTACAACGCGAAACAATCGACGATAAGAACTTGACGATGTTTTTCAATGTTATTTACGGATCACGTGCACCTGTGTATTGAATTTATCATTAAATTTACATCGCACAACAGGTGAAAATTGCTTGTTTTTTCATTCAGCAGTAAATCTGTTAAAAGTTTCTTTCAGGTTCTCGAATTACATTTTACACGATATACGGTTGTGAATAATTTTGACAATTCTTTTCGTACCTCCTTCGTGTTTCTCTCTCATCGCTTCGTCATTCGTTGCAAATATGAATGCCGTATGAACCACTCATAAGGGATACAACAACTTTGACACATCAATTAACAACATCGTTGCCAACGTCGTTGCCAAATTTACATATACCGGGAAACTCTCTCATGGACGCTTTGCAAAACTCAAACTGAAGAAGGAACTTTGCAATCCTTTCCCCTTCTGATTATACACGCTGCGAGAAGCAAAGCGGTCGATCGATCTCATTAGCGCGTTGAACGTCGTGGTAGTCATCGATAATCGGCGCTACGGCGCAACTGCGGTTCGTTAAGTATAAATTAAACGTATGAAGTGCAATTAATTGCGTCCGAGAAATTAATCGTACGACCAATAAAGCGTCAGTGGTACGAAATGAAAGATATACCCCCGTAAACACCAATTAAAAGTAACATCAAAGTCGTTCCACAACAGCGTCAAGTATGTCATCAAGACGTAACGCTAATTGACCAACTGTTGATTTTTTCCGAACACTAGAACCCAATTGGTCCATTAGCTTGCTGCATACTTTACGTCATTGTAGAGTGGTCTTTGTATTCCATAATTTTTCACTCAATGTAACCGTCACATACACAACACGTGTTATATCGCATACCACTTACATCATCGGGTGGAAAATTAAAACAAAATTGATGTGATGCTACTGTGAATTAACGTTTACTGGAATGCATTTCGAAACGCGTAGCGACAGTATGTTCAGTAATCATCAATTATCGATAAAGCTTGCGTGCGAGCTTAATGGAAATTAGCGCGACAGTCAACGTGTTAATTAGACGCGCAGGCTGGGGGAAGGAAACTGTTGCGCGTACAAAGGGAATTCGCGGCGGGAAGTTTCGCGCGCGCACGGAAGTCCCTTTCGGCGGCAGTCGGGAATCTTGATTCTTTCGAAGTATCGGTATACGAATCGCGACTTAAACTTCAGCCGACACGCTGGCGGAAAGCTCGTTTGTTCCCTTTCACACGCGTCGAAAACTTTCCGGCTCGCTCTTGCGCGCGCGAGCGAGCTCAAACTACAATACATATTTCGCCCGCCAACAGCTACTTCGAATCCGTCTCGCGTGGGGACGACAGGCGGGCGGGGGAGGGATCGATGCGAATTTTTCCGATGAAATCCAAAACGCTTCGAGTAAGCGATACGCATTGACGCGCGACACCCGGACGAAAAAAAGGTGGGACGGGGATATATCGTTCGTTGTGAATTACGAGAGAGTGGGAAGAGCATCGCTCAGGAGCCGCGCGAGCGAGCGTTCACCGCCTCGTGAAACCTCGCCTTCCTTTGCCCTCCTCTCGCGCCCTTTTTCACCGATGAGAGAGTTCTACTGCGAGGGATGACAAAACAGAGCCGACGGCGGTGTCGGAACTCGGTCTTTGACTTGGCAATAAAAACAATGACAGCCTGAGGACCGCGCGAGGGGCGAACGCGTCTTCGCCAGCTGCGACTTGTCTTTCTCTCTCTCTCTCTCTCTCTCACACACACTACGAAATGGAACGAGCATTGTGCAATTAAATTATCATCATCTCCCTTCAGCCCGCGGCCTTTCCGCCACCTCGATCGCTCTTGTGTGTGTCGAGCGATGTGGACACGCTACTACGCTCGGAAGAACTCGACGAAATGTATTTATTAAATAATCGAGCCACCGTGCTCGTCGATGTCAGTGGTCGCGTTCCGAGGGAAAAAACGTCGAGCTGCCGGCTTGTCGGTCGCAACTAGCCGGGAAAAGTGTATTTCGTGTGCAAAATGCGAAACGTGTTACGATGTAATTCTGTCTTGTATCTATACTATAAAAAAAAAACTCGTCGGAACACAATTCAAATTGAATTAAAGGAATTCAATTTCAGAATTGTTTACGGCGAACCGAATCCGCCTCAGTTCGTTTACAATTATTTATTTACGGTTATTAATTGCATCTTTCGAGATATGATCCGACTCGTGTGAGACGATGATTGAAGTGATAGCGACTTCGAAACGATATTCTACGTCTCAAAAGTTTATAATGATTGCATATCCCTTGTATGTGTGTGTGTGTGTGCGTATCTGTACGAAATATAAAATATTATATCATGAATGTAATCGCGAGGAGATATAAAATGCGCGAATGCTCTCTCGGAATTTCACGTGTAACATGTGTGACACGCATTGAAATAGCAACGGCTTTGAGAAAACGATATTTTACATTTCGCGGGTTTACACAAAATCGTATGCACTTCAAATACCATCCATCCTTCGTAATAATAAGCTGGCAGAGTGGATTCGTCACGTTTTGCGTAACGGTCTACTTTAAATGAAGTTATTGACTCCCGTATTTGGCGAAACGAGATGGAGCGCTCGTGCGAGTCCACATTTAAACATATAATCGCAACCATAACCATTTCGATTAATAAAACTCAGCCCGAAACCCCCGTGTGATTCTGTCTTCAATTTTATTCGACAAACACGAGAAACCTTTCGCACCGATCTAATATTTGAGCGCAATCAACGAGGCACGATCGATACTTAACAGTCGTGTGTGACTATTATCTCCGGCGGTTACAACGAGACGAACGTCGGACGCGACTCTTGTCGGTTTTGAAATTACAAATAAACCGCTGCGACTGCAGCGAATTTTCCGATAATGTCGGTTACAATTACAACCACAGCCTCTCGCCCGACGTCGCGCTTGTTCCATGAGGGAACACACGCTCGAGATACCGCATGTGTTTCACGTTGTACGACCAATCAAGAGCGGCTGCCAAGGGTGCAAACTTGATTCGAACACTTCCGTCTTTCTCCTCCGCTCGGAGGGAAACGATAAAGACGCGAAGTACATTTCACCCTCGTTTTCTCGCCTCTTCGTCTCTCTCCTTGAAACCTCAGCCTTGCCTCTCCTCCTGCCCCCCCCCCCCC
>NW_014555813.1:888150-891647 GCF_001313825.1 Dinoponera quadriceps
CCCCCCCCCCCGCGCTTTTTTCCAGGGCCCGCACCAGACGGCCGTTATATTGCCGTCGCTCCGCGACGGAAAACTCCCCGCGTTCTCTTTCTCCGATACACGCTTTATCGATACCAATAAGGGCCACGGAGGTAGTTCTAACCTGGCTATCGAGTGGTATCCGATCTAACTTCGCGACGTGGAGAACTGTTCCGGCCGGAGGAGGGGTTAAGAAACAAACTCGAAACTTGCCGGCTCCCGGTGTACTCCCGGAAACGTCGCCCGGGGACTTGCAAGGTGAAACGAGGAAAGATCTCTCGGCGGCGCAGAGTTGCCCGCGGAAGGTGGTGGTATCGTCTACGAACTCGACGGTGCTCGTGTGCGGTGATGATCCGTGTAATTACCTCATTATCACGGTTCGGAGGTCGTCACCACATGATCGCCGATAAGGCGTCTGTTTCAGCTCGGAATACGCACGGGGGGGAAATGCGTGTCGCGTGGCTGCGCGTACAATGCGTACACACGCATCCGCGACACGCCGAGGAGAAGCGGTTCTGTCGCGGCTCCGACCAAGTCCGGCTATCGGAATTTAATCGAGAACAAATGTTTGTGTACTAAGCTTGTGACAGCAACAAGTGGCTAACGCCGCTTGACTGACACGTTTTAAGTGTGTTTGCCAAACCCCGACGTAAAGTCGATCCTGTCGCACGCAGAAGAGAGAGAGAGAGGAGAGTGAAGAAAGAAAAAAAGATAAAAACAGTGCGCATTCGCGGAATAAAATTGCAGCAAGGACAGGCCACGTACGTGGTGCCGCCTCCTCCCGAGACGCATCCCCCGGGGTACATACGAGACAAAAGAAGCGGCGAAAGGGCTGGAGAGACCAGCACTCTGCAAAGAGACCGGACAAAGAAGAAGCACGTCCCCCCGGACATCGCTGCGGAAAACGTATGAAAGCTGACGGGGAAGATCTCTCTCATTTTCTCTCTTTCTTCGCCGCGAGACTAGCCGGCAGGCACATCTGGTAAATATCGCGACGTATAAAGGAAGCGTGAGAGAGGGAAGGTCGCAGGAGTAACGGGGTCAAGTACTTTCGTTCGTGTTCTCGAGTTGTCGATCTCGGGAAGAGGAAAGGGCGCCGGGGACGAGGGGAGATGCGAGATCGAGATCTTCGCGAGTCACGAGGCGAAGTTTCGAGATCTCGCGGCGAACGGAAGGATAATATCGTAACTGACGAGAGCGAGAGAGAGAGAGAGAGAGACCCAAGGGGAGGTCGGGTATCTTAGCTTGACAAGTTGATGCATCCCGCCTTGCCTTCCGTATCGGATTTCTTGAAAGCACCGGCGGAGAAAGGTCTTATCGAGTTCGCCGTCCGACGGGAGAGCGACGATACCGGATCGACGGCTTTTGAAATTCTGCTCTCGAGACGATTTTACAGTGTATACGCGTACGAAAGAGAAACAAGGGATTCCACGAGTGATCCTTGCCGGCGTGTGCGTCGACCCCTCCTTGAGATTCTTCGGCAGGCGGGGGACCGAGGAGGAGACCGCGCTTCGTCGGCGAAATCCGCTTCGTCGGCGGGCGAACGAAGGGGGCGACCTCGGGGAGCTCGAAACGTGCATCGCCCCGCCATCTAATCTCGTGTTTCACCTCATTATCGCGCTGTATATCCGCTATCGCGCTTTTTTCGCCGACGAGAGCGGGAGAAATCGAGCGGCGGGCCGTCGGAGAACGTCATTTAATTCCGCGGGAAAGCCGGGGATACGTAAGGCACCCCGGGGTGGAAATTTCATTTCGGTTACTACAGCGGCGGATATCTCGCTCGCGAGAGTCAGTATTGTTTAATTAATCCATTAATTCCCCTTTAACTGGTGACACCGTTAATGTTTTAATTAACGGCTTAATTAAAAAATTGGAATTAAAGTTAAAAGTTATAAAATTGCACGGACTACTGCGCCCGAGAGGATACCATTAGAGCTGACTCGAAAAGTGATCGCCGAGTGCGTCACGCGGGTGATTTAATGAAATATCGCGTATCACTCGGCGGAATTCGGGGTTGCCTATTGTGTCTTCAGATCAGCGTTGCCGGATGGATCAAGCTGAATTCCCTCAAATCGCTTTTGTAAATTTTACCCAAATTTCCCCGAAGAAAAAAGTTGATAAACGGTGGGAAATAAAAGACAACTACGTTCGACAATATCGTGTTACCGACCATTACCGACAAACCGCAAAAATACGATACAGAAAAAATAGAGAATATAATTTTTATCACTTAAAAAAAAAATACATCTGGTAATCTTATCCAAAACATAATATTGTATATATATATGCGATATTAACTATATAAGCTGACTTAATATAAACTACCTTAACGTATACAAACTAACCTAGCAATTAGGATAAAACAAATGAGAATATTCAGGCCGGAAGCACGAAGAGGAACTTAAGCAATAAGACCTGAGCGGTAAGGAAATTGTCCAATCACAGTCGATTATTCCTAAACCGCAAGTAAAATAGCCGATTGTAATCGATCAACCTGCTAACTGCTTTCGCCTTAGTGCTTACGTTTTTCAACGTGCCACTTAGTCCCCATAAGTATACAAACGATAGATATAGAAACCTATCAATTACTGTGTTCCACATCCTGTGTATGCGTGCTATAAATTTTCGGTGCTAGCAGTGAAATTAGAACACAGCCCATATCATGATGCCCCCCCCCCCCCCAANTTCCTCAGATTTTTCCTCACGATTCTCCGTTCCCCAAATTTTCCTCGTTAACATAAAATTTCCCCATTGGAGGAAAAGAATCCCGATCTGGCAAGCCCGGCACAGATACCGCGGAATATCTCAGCGTGAAAACGCCCGAACGGCGATTATCGCGAGCACCACTCGCAGTGTTCGCGCGTTCCGGACTATCGGGCACGTCGTCTCTCTGCGGCGCGGTCTTTTCGAATTCACCGCGAAACTTGATCCCCACCTCGCGACATCACCTCAACGAAGTGTTCCCTCGGGGGTGCAGCGGGATCTGCGAAGGAAGGAACGATGCCACACGTACACGGCTAAAGACCGTTTGATCTGCGGGGGAGGGGGGGGGGCGAAAATCGCGCGGAATAAGGGCGACGAAGCCCAAGTTCGATAGCCGGCGTCGCCGCTCGCAGTTTTATCGGGTGAATTGTATCGGTCGGAGGACGTGCCGAGTCTCCATCGGGCTCTCTTGGATCCTTCGACCCCGCGGAAATTACATTCTCGGATGGAACGCGCGCAGCGCGCGGTGTAGGAGGCGAAACGTAAAAAGAAAGAAAAGGATCACGGACACAACGGAGGCGTCGCGTCTCTCGACGTTCGCCGCCGATGCCCGCTGCAGCCGGAATTAAATTCTTCGAAAGAATGCACTCCTCCGCATCGTCACACCCTTCGGCCCTCCTTCTCTCCTCGCCGTTTCTCGAAAAAACTAGGCCTCGACCTCGGTGTCCTCGTGGCCCGAGAATTCGCGCCATATCGCGCTCGTCGTCGTCGGCGGG
>NW_014555813.1:891788-952755 GCF_001313825.1 Dinoponera quadriceps
GGGGGGTACAAATTAAACGTTCCGTACGGCGAACTACTGCCATCACTGTCATCACGGAGAACCGCACAGGCGCGATGTGAAATATTTTTGTGCGTAGCGAGTGTTTTTAATATTACATTCGGTTGCGTTATATTTATTAAAATAGAAGGGCAACGGGGAGAGGAGGGAAGGGGGGTGACGACAACGCGGGAGTATGTTTGTCCGACGCTCGGTAAACGTATTGTCGTGTTTCCCGCGTTTGCACGCTAAAAGGCCGCGCATTATAGCAAAAATTGGCCGGTCCGGCGAAAAACGGGCCGGCCGTATTTTTTTTTAATATGAAAAAATCGCCGCCGCCCGGCGTTTCGCGCAACTTTTCACCGGGCGATCCCGGGTAATGCGTGCAAAGTAAATGAACGTCATTTCTCAAACGGAATATTCCCGCTGTCCGACGGAATAGCCGAGCGCGCTCAGCGGCGCCGCCGCCGGTGAGTGACCGCTGATCCTGTGTTTATTTCCACGGTGCGCGCGAGACAAAGGTGATTATTATTAAATGCCCGGTGTTATCAACCGAGACTGGGACTCCTAATTAATGACGAGCTAAGTTAATAAGCGTTCATCGACCGCTCGACGAGCTCGTTTCACCGCTTTTTCCTCGCAACGCCGAAATACCTTCCTCCTCCTACCTCTTCTATCGTTCGACTGGCATTTAAACCGCGTTTACGTTACCTGTGTCAAAGTAACGTCTCGCAGGACTCGCGATAAGCGAAGCTGCGAACGCGCACTTCCTGTTGGAAAATATAAAGCGGCGTGCGCGAGAGCGAGACGGAAGAGGAGGCAACGTGGAGAGAGAGAGAGAGAGAGAGAGGGAGGTCCTCGTACAGAGGAGGAAAGGTTTAATGCACGCTCGAGGAATCGATCGTACGGAATCGTTTGCAAATACGGCCGGAGAGCGTAGCCTATCGCGCGCGCGCCAAGCAAGGTTTCGCATCGGTTCAAGTTCGGCGGACCGAGCGCGTGCAAGGGTAAATTAAAATAGGACCCCAGGATTCACGTCAAAGCGGTAGGAGGAACTGGAGTGAAATAATGCGCAGGCAGGCAGACTGGCTGGCTGGCTGGCAGGAAGGAAGGAGGGGAAATACGGCTGCCGCGCGCAAATACGCGTTGCTCGAATGGCGTCTTTTTCCCGTTTTACGTATCTTCCCTCCTCGAGAAGAACGGCCGCCGGGCCATTCTCCGCGCGCTTTATGGTCTTCCACGACGGTGGGTATCTCGCGGAATTACGCAATTTGCAAAACAGTCCACGGCCGCGCGAGCAACGAAGATATCCCGCGGCGACGCAGCGACCGTCGAACTGTGGCGAACATCCAGACCGAAACTCGCGGCCCGCCGCGCCTCTCCGAAAATTGCGGACTAACTCGCCGTGAATTGCCGCGGAGTAACACGTCCCGCTGAACAACGTGAGCGTAATGTACGCAGACTGGCGTAATAATCTTACCTATTTAGTGGCGCAGTGGTAACTGGGATTTTTCAGTCGCCTTCGCGCCGTAACTGCGGATCGTTCAAGGAAACGGTTGCGACGTCTCAATTATTATTCGAAAGTTGTAGTGTTTGTAACATGTAAAACATGAAAACGTGCGAAGAAAAATAATATTTGCCGCCTCGTTGAATAAACAAAGAAGTATCGTTGGCACCGAAAGTAACTATAATTTTTTTTCCCAGTGTAAGCTGGATGCGTGGAATCTAAAAAATCCAAGCAAGTCTGTGCTCAGTAAATGTTAAGACTATTACGCCGGTCTGTGCAACACGGGATGCACACATCTCTGCCAGAATCTAACATAACGCCACTGTTTTAAACGCGCAAAAGGAATGAGCACGTAAAAAGACTTTTATCCCGTTTGCGTCGGCCGAGCTATGCCGAGTTCGTTGAATATTTAACGAAGCTTTTACGCGTTCCGCGATGGGAGGGTCTTCCCGCGGGTGAGCAATTTTATTAAAACGCCGCACTCTCTGCAAAACATTATCGTATCGATGCAGAGGGACAAAACAGTCGATTGAAAATAGCGATTCTCTTTGCAAATGCGAATGGCGCCCACACATGTACAGCAAAACGTCACTTAGGGGGTTACCTTACTGTGACCGGTCTGAAAACTCGATGTTCCTTGGGCTTTGATTGCGGTAAAAGTTAAAATGATTTGCCTCATATTTGGCAGTTTATCTGGACGTATCTTGAGCTTGTTATGTTTAAAAGTGCATTAAAAGATATTAATATTCAATTGAGATATAGCGATTCGCGAGAAACATGATTCTCCATGCACGGATGAACGATGTACATTATGTCTCAGGCTAAAATTGACGGATTGCCTTGCAGTTTTGAACATATGTTCAGAAAAACAGTAATTTACTGTTGCCTCACGATTTTTTCGTTGACAACATATATTTTTAGTTTAAAAAGTATAATATAAACTTTGTGCTAAAAATTATGAGAAAAATTCGAATATTTTTTTCGTCAATTTTCAAAGAAAAAATAAAAAAAACCTCGTTTAACAGAAAGGAAGTACAATATAATTGATAAAAAAATGTGTTTCCCAGTTTCAGGATAATCAAAATGCAGAAAATCACATTCACCGTTCACCCGTTTCACGCGAATTGTTATATCTCACTCAAATATTAATATTTCTTCATGTGTTTTTAAACATAAAAAGTTTAAAATATGTATTAATTGTCAAAGTGCCAAATATGGGATGAGTTTTTATTTTTCTCACAATCAATGCCTAAAAAAACATTCATTTTTCAGGCACGGTAGGGTAACTCTTTAACTTTCGATCTCGCCTCAGATCTTATTTAAACAAATTTTTAATCTTCAACTTACAGGACTTGTGCCCAGACAC
Source organism: Dinoponera quadriceps (assembly GCF_001313825.1). Taxonomy (NCBI): domain Eukaryota; kingdom Metazoa; phylum Arthropoda; class Insecta; order Hymenoptera; family Formicidae; genus Dinoponera; species Dinoponera quadriceps. The sequence goes on from NW_014555813.1 coordinate 894,659, forward strand.
TTTCAGCATCGAAATTTTGCTCCAATTTTCGATCTTCTCAACATTTCCAGATCCTTCTCAACATTCCAGAAGATCACGATAAATTTCATTCAAATTGGGAGCGAACTCCCGCCTCGCATCTCAAATAAGCAGTAAACGGACAATTTCGTTACTTAAATATTCAAGAGAGAGGAGAGCTTCGGGAAAAATGAAAATTCAAACTCAATTTAGCGACTTTAAGTAGCTTAAGTAGGTGGAAGCTTTAAATAGAAGTTGCCGGTTAAGCAAAATCGAGGGACGTCGATCCGACTGTTTGAAGTAATAAAGTAGAAGTAGCGTTAAATTTCAAACACTGGAAAAATTATGGCCGATAACGGAAGAGAAGTGTCGACTCGACACTTCTCACTTTGGTCCCGTGCCGAGAATCGAGACGCGTGGAAAGCGATCGCGTTCCTCAAGAAACTATTTATTCGTACGATTCGTGTACGGTGCGATCGGTAAACTCCCGTTAAATCAACCACGTTCGATTTTATTATCCCGCAGCGGGAATCGCGGACGCGAGGAGGGCGCGGGCGAATAACTCATCGCGCGGTGCCAATGGCACGCGTCTCTTCTGCCCGAAGAACTCCTCGAGGAATAATTCAATCTGCGCGAGTCGGAACGATCGAAAGTTTCGAAAAGCGCGTTCTTCGAGATTTCAAGCGGCGGGGCTATTGGCGGACGGAATCTACGACTTCGGCGACGAACCGCTGGTATACCACCGATCCCTCTCGCCTCTATATCATAGCAATTTTACGCCCGGCCGAACGAACCGTTTCGAAGCTCACTGAACCCACTAGCAAACTTGGAATGATTTGTACTGCGAGCTACCAATCTCTCACTCTTTCACCTTTCGGCGAGACGGAGAACAGCGTCTCGCTTCTTAATCCGAATTCAACCTGTCTCGCCTGCGATAGAATACGCGCCGACGTTGACCAGCTTTCGAGGATGCTGCGTGAAAAGGTGTAATAATTAATTTAAATTATGCACTCGCGTGTGTGTAGTATTACACGGATTACATTTGATGTTCTTGCACGTATGGTGCAATTTTTACACCGTCCGGTTAAAAATATGCGAATAAATTATCGTTTCATTATCACGATGAGTTTTGGCTTTGTTACGAATATATTTTCCTCCACTCCGCAGTCGCACAATTTAGTATGATATTTAGCGAAAATATTTTCTTTGCATACGAATATTATATATAAATAAAACCGGCAATGATGTAAGGACCGGATAAGTTCTCTCATTCGGGCATCCTACAAATCGAGTGAACCGTGACAGAAATGCGATAAATCGCAACCAACTCTATCGTAAATCCATATTCGAAATTCATCGACGAAACAGCTGACGCGTGATTGCATTCGTATAGCAAGGTTCAACAAAGCTATTTCCTTAACAATTTTCCTTAACATTAACGTTTACTGACGATGTTCGTGTGTCCAATAATGATGTTTACCAGAGATTTAAATTTAAATTCCGTACAATAACAAGACTCAATGGAAAAGAAAACATTGACAGATGTAAATAAAACTCGCAGCTCAAAGAGCATTATTAGACATAAAAATCAGCACTCGCAAGAATCACGTTAAATTCCAAAGCCAGTCTTTCGCAGTAATAAATTGTTTACAATCTTTATGTGTGACTAAGAGAATAATTAATTCCAGATCCGATCATATAAGCACACAAATTTACGAATAATCAAACACTTATTAAGCTCTAATTATTTGTCAAATAATGATGGATTATAATTGCAGACAAAAATTTCGACTCGGGTGTCACCTCACCATTCTCGGCAAATTCGTCGAACGTTCGTTAAGATCGGAAATCTCCTCTGTAACAAGTGACTTCGCATACCTGCAAATATACGATGCAACACCACCTGCATCCTGACGTCCCGACGTCCTGTATTCCTCATCCTCCTAGTTTCCGGCATCCCGGCTCCGTCACGATTCTCCGGATGCTCACTCGTAACACACTCACACTGGCACTCACGCAGAAACGATGCAATCGGAGGAACGTGTGTTAATTAACGCGATACCGACGAGAGCCCGATGAAATATTCCAAGAGTCGACGTGAATAACTAAGCGCCGATACACGTGCCCCGCCACGTCACGGTATGCGTACGTGTGTGTACGTTCGCCGGCTCGAAATGTAATGACTCGGTCATAGAGACAGCGCACGAACGCGTGTGAATACCAAAACAAAATGAGCAAAAAGGGCTACGTCATCGCTCGTCGTCACTCGTAGTCACCGAACGGCTGAACGATCGCAACGGTCGACAATTCCCAAAACATTCCAGACCTTCAAGAGGGTTAAACCAGCCCACGTGCGTCGCATACTTTTCCGAGTGTTTTTTATTATGCTTCGAGCTTATATATGAGAGCACGTATATCGCGGCGGAATACCGTCTGTCGGTGCGTTAATTATCGCTCCCGCGTCGGGTGATTAAAATATTTTGCTGGCTTTCGAAATATTCAATCGGATTCTCGCTGGTAACGCGCTATTTAACACGTACATCTCCGATTGAATCGGATTTACGTGTCAGTGTGAGTGGTACACAACGGAGCAGCCAAGAGCCAGGACGCGGAAAAAAGTAGAATAAGGCAAACGATATATCATGTATTTTTAGGTATCTAATTATTTATTATGAAAGAGACTCCACGATTTTAACGGATATTTTTGATGAATTTGCCGGGAATATGGAGATATCAGAATCGAAATTTAAAATGATATTTACAGTCTGCCATCATTTAAAATAATAAATAATATTATAGTGATAATATTAAATGTTAAATATTGATTATAGTTATAATATTAATAATGAAAAATATAATATCATAGTTTGATGAATTCGTTAACCTACATTTTATTTCGAACAACAAAAAATATACACCCAAATAAGTGAACAACAATCCACAAATATGAATCTATTAATATATTAATTATAAAATCTATAATTAATTACGCCCTTAATTAAAGGTAGCAAATAATTGATAACTGTGAATAACAGTTTTGTAATCTACTAAATTACAAATATAAATTTAAATTAAGTATAAATTTGTTACAAATGTTGATTTGTGTGTTTAATAATATTCCATGAGTCGCGAGTTCCATCTTCTACCAACGGCTTCTCTTACTTTTATTTTACCTTGTACTGAATTTTAAACCTCAGTTGGTACACAGAATTATTGAACACACAACCGTTATATTTGCTCTTGTAACTCTTTCCTCTTGACCTCCTTTAGATCTCTGAAGTCTATTGAGTTTCTCAACAGCAGTAAAAAAGAGAGTACATGAAAAGATTATGAATAGAGTTTGCAGTTTTATCTACTTACTAATCCCATCATTTATTCATATTAATTATTTAATAACTGCTTATTTCATATATCTATTTGCAGTTAATTAAGAAGTAAATTACACGATTTATATACTGCTTATTATGGGAGAAAGAGAGAGAATTTAGTAAAATAAAATTTAAATGTAGATAGAATATTAAAACAATCAAATATTCAATAATTCTGAAATAAGTCATTCAAGCTTCAACGTGAAGAAAGCGATAAGTAATCATACGTAGCATCAAGATAGAGTACGGTACACTCGGTACTTGTATATTCAGCTCATAACACTTTATCGGTTCTCAAGTCCAACGAAATTCGCGAGATTAATAAAAAGTAGAACCAAAATTTCGACGAGGTAAATAAAAATCGAGCCGGATCGACTTTTCAGCCACAGTATTTAATCGACAGTGCTGCTTTTACGTTTTTCCACGTGCCACGGCCATTACCTCTTACCGTTTCGATGGATCTTTCTTTGTAGCGTACCCATATTCGCGCGACATTACGCGTCGCCTTCTGAGAGAAAGAAAGAAAGAAAGAGAGAGAGAGAGAGAGAGAGCGTATAAGTAACGATGCTTCGGCCATGGTAAAACAAGCTTCTTGAACGGCAAATTAAGCTCGCCTTAATAGCCAGGGCCGAAAAAAGGCGTATGCTCGTTAAAGAAGCGTCCCCGCAAAGTGCTAGCTCCGACGATGTAGGAGAGAGAGAGAGAGAGAGAGAGCCGTCTAAGACCCGGACGTAATCGCCGCGCAAGGAGCAGCGGAAACGTCTCGCCGCGGCGATGGCGGTGTGGTCGGGATGGCGGCCGCGATGCAATATTCTTTCATTGCCTCTCGCTACGGCGCTCCTTAATGCACATCGTGGCTATGCGCCGCGTATATATTAAGTCGCCGCGAGACACGCTGAAAGACGCGCGCGGGTTACTCCGACACGACGGCCGGCGGTGAGCGCACGCGAGATCACCTTACGGTCTCTCTCTCTCGTAAGAGCTTTTTACGGGGTTCTCCCCGTGTAACAGAATACGAATTAAAAGCGAGCGAGCGTAGTAACTCGGCCAACTCCGGCGGCTGTGGATTACAGTAACGCGCGTTTTAACGAGCTATAAGCTTAGACGAAAATCGTTGAAAGTCTCCTACGCGAGAGGTCTCCTACGAGTAACGAGAAGAGCGGAGGTGTTGTAATTACTTGACGAGGGACGAGGTGCGCGAGGTGAAAGGAGAAGCGGCGACGCGGTCGATTTGAATAACGAGGGAATAACGAGATAGTAAACCGTTGCGATCGGAAGTCCGATCGCAACGGAGAAACGCGTAGGAGACGCGCGAATGAAATATTCAGCGGACGACTGATCGATTCGCGTTGGGAGAGTGAGAGAGAGAGAGAGGGGAGAGAGAGAGGTTGACAACTTAATCACTGCAGGAAGCTGAAAGCTAATCTCCGAGAGAGCGCGCGCTTCTACCAAATTCGCTCGCGCGTTTGTTTAGCCGCTATCATCGACCGTATCCCCCTTCTTCCCCTCCTCTCCTTTCCTTCTTCTCTTGGCTCGACTCTCCCGTCGTTGTCGTTCATCGGACCGTACGAAAGTCCGTCCGCAACCAGTCAATTTTGCGTCTCCGTTATTCCGCAGTGGGGCCGTCCGCGATTAAAACAAGTACAAACGCAGCGCCGCGAAAGCATCGCGTTTGGTTGCCGATAGCTGCGCCACGTGTATCCGTGAATAAACCATAGCGTGTTTCGCCGTTCTGCTGAAAATTGGACCTGCGAGTTTAGCTCGGTGAAAATTCCCGCTCGGTTTTCCTCGGCGGACCAGCCGGCCGGTGAATGAAGGCAACGTTCGTTCTTCGCACTCTTTTATCCCGCGAAAATTCCCAACGCAACGCGCCATTTCATTTTGTAATTTCTTTCAAAACACGAAATTAAGTATCCCGGTGTGTGCGTGTACGCATTTGTGCGGTTAAATTCGCGTGGGAGATTGCCCGATCTCCGTCCGTGTATGACCGTGTAAATCGGCGGATATCGGCGGGAAAGAAAAGGGTCGGAAAAAGTATCGCGAGTTCGTGCCGTATTTAAAGTGACGAGAAAACAATGCCTTTAGGACAGTACGGTGTCGTTAACAAGTGGTTTGCTTTCCCATCTTTACTCGATAACCGCATAATAATTATGTTAGTTCTTCGTACACCGAGAGGAAGGAATGGTTAATCTCACCATAATTGTAATTATTTTGAGCGGTAAACCGTGTTTTTTGACGTTCTAATGAAAAGGTAGCAAATAGCAATCATGCATATAAAGTTAATGTCACTAACACTATGGTGACACTATAAGAAATTAATTCACAATGCAATTATAGTCACAAATACCCACAAACTTTTCTCTTACCGTAGCTATCTTAATTAACAGCTGCATAATGGTTGCACCTTCTAACATCATTTGCCGCGAGGATCGGTCAATAATTAACGGTGAAGTCATTGTTGGTTCCCACATTCCATTATTTTGCGCCGCGCAGTCGGCGATAGCGTTAGCGTAATTACCGACGCTTTTGATAGCGTATTGTCAACTGTGGCAACGTCACCGCTGAAGAATGAAAGGTTGCGTCAACTGTGGTGGCTCCATTAGTAGGAGTAAACCAAAGAAGAATAACAATCTGTTATTCAATGTTTGCGACTGAAAAAGGTCAAACCGGCAAAAATTTTTCACAAGATGCAAATTTGATACTATAACAGTTGCCTAACGCAAAAAAAAAAAAACAAGCAAATGGAGTTTAAAAAATGAAAGAGCGGGTATACCGTTAGAGAAAGAGAGAAAGAGGGGATAGAGGGGAAAGAGGAAAAGAGAAGTGTACACAGGGTGCTTTAAACGAAATTAATCGATCGAACTGTGCAAATTTGTTCCACGGGTAAAAATAAAAATAATAATGCTACACGTGAACATAAGTCTGGAAACGCTTTGTTAAAAAAGAGAAACGGCAGAAGGGAGAAACAGGGAATAACTTCATCAGACAGCAGATTATAATAACGAACTGACAAGATCGGGAAAAACAAGTCTGCGATCCTCGAGAGGATATACCGCTACACTTATATACCGCTGTACTTATACCGATGAAAAGAAATGACATGGGAAAAGTACATCAAACAAGAGCCAACCACCTGAAAGAAATCGGATAGAGAAGATCACGACGCATCCGGTGAAATTAAACGAGCTTGGCGCGGAATTAACAGAGCGTCAAATTCAATCTACCAACGACGGTGCCGGGCTCACATTGACGATCCACACTTCGAAATGGAAAACTGAACGACATTATTTTCCCTCTCCCTTTCGCCGGTGAGAACCCCCCCGTCGAATAAACCCCCGCCACCTGCGTTCGCACGACGAACTCTTTCTCTTCTCATCAACGCTCGCAGAGAACATCGAGAGGCAATTTGATCGGCCAGCTTGGCGACACGCTGCGTAAGCGCGGCATTCGCCGGTCCTCGTCCATCCTGCGCAACTCGGTCGTGACATCGCGAATTAAGTCCAAAGGTAAGAAGGTCATGCGCACAGCGCGCAATGCGTGCAAATATGTGTCCTCGACGGTGTCGTCGGCGTTCGTCGTCACGGGGCGGTAGACACGGTCGAAACTTCGGCTTCTCTCTCTCTCTCTCTCTCTCTCGTTCGTAAACTTCGTAAACCAAGTTACTTTAACGGGCGCAAAGCCGCGCGGCCGGAAGTTCTGACTCTCTTCCGTCGTCGTAATTTGGTTAGGTCCGCATTGCTTCTTATCGCGATATAGTCAGACTCGCGAAATTGCGCTGTCTTTCGACCTTCTCCCTCGGCGCGACCCCCACGCCGTTGGAAAAGGCGAGCGCCGCGTGGCAGAGACGTGAACAAGACGAACGGAAGCCTCAACCTAATACCGGCAACTTTCTCATAACGTTGGATTTATATCGGACAAAGAGGCTGACGGGGGTTAACGAGAGCGGAGGTGCTAATAAAGTAGCCGCAGCGGGAACGACGTTCCGCGCGAACTTTCAGAAATTAGAAACGCGAATCAACAGGCGGGCGGGCGGTTCTCTCGGCAGCGTGGCGAACAATATCGTTTCCGCGAGTTTTCCGCAGGATATAAAGGAGAGAACGCGTTCTCGCGATATTTATTGATTAATATCGCGGGATAATATTACGGCCGTCGTCGAGGCACGTACGAGGCGAGATTATTCTCCCGGACGATAATGTCTGCGGATTCCACCGTGAGAATTGCCTCCGCGACGGCAACGACAACAGGCGGTCGCCTCTAGTCGCGAACAATATATCGTCTCCGTGAGATTGCGGGATGTAAAGAAAGAGCGTTTGCGATACTGTGAAAAAATGATCGGACCAACTCCGGTCCGGCCGAATGAATTCAACGTCAGGCTTGGGTATGGCGAACGAATGGGGAAAAGATTTCTTCAAGTTGAATAAATTTCATTGCGTCCAAGCGAATTTCATCATCGTCACGCTACGAAGAAACTAACGTTTCGATTAACAAGCACGACCGTTCGACTTTTCAACGAATGTGTATCTTTATCTTAAATAAAAAATGTGTTCGGGACGGAAGGTAATTTTAAATCATAAAGAAATGATTCCTTTCGTTTTACGTATTTATCGCAACCGAATAATATTTTAATTTAGTTAAAAGATATTATCTCAAATAATAGCGTTCTTTCTGTTAATTAGTAGAGTTTCCTTGAATGAGACGATAAAATTTTCATTCAAATAATATTTCCCACAAGTATATGTTGTTCCTATGAGACGAATTTTCGTCAAATAAATGGAAATGCTAAATCTGAAGAAACCTTCCTCTCTGTGTGGTTATGTCAATTAAACGTCACCGTTGTAACAACGGTTTGCTAAGCGACGTTTTGATTTCTCGAACAGGAAGATTACACTTCTCCGTGTAACAAATCTTCGCTGTCACTGCATCAACCAACCAATTTACTGTTCCGGCAGAACTGTTTTTCTCCGTGCTGGGACCTAGTTTCCCTCGTCCCGAGTTTCTTTTCTCCCGGGTATATCGATTAATACCGAGACAATACGGCGGCGTCACCGCGAGTACGCGACTACGTGGCAAGATTATTCGCCCGGACGTTAATGTCCGTTGATTTCCCCGTGACTTCACCCTCGCCGACAATGACAAAGCCCTGCAACTGCGGGCGAAGTTGCAAACATGTTCTCACCGTAATCGGGAGAAACTACCAAATCAAGAAGTATTCGCCTACTGCAAAATGTGTGTGTGTGTGTGTGTGTGTGCACGCGCGCTCACGGCAAGTAACGCCCGCTCGAGTAACCTCGACGCTGGGATAGTTTCGAAATTACTGTGACTGCGCATTCGCGCGGTGCGTCGAGAGCAACGCGGAATAATTGCATCGTATTAAACTCGCCCCTTTACGCCCGGCCGTCCTCGGTCCTCGTATGTGCGAATCCGGGGATAAAAATTGACTATCATCCGTGAAAAACCGAACCGGTCGGCGGGAAAAAGTTAAGCTTTCAAGGACTCCGCTCGCGGAGGGATACTAATGCGTTTACACGCGTCAAATATTACAGCATTTAGTGTCCACAGTATACCTCCTCTTCCCTCCCTCTCTTTCTCTTTCCCTTTTTTCCCTAACAGGAATATATGGAACGTATCGTCCACATTCTCGCGTGTAAATGTATGCGTATAACATTGATAAATGCGGCCGTTCGTCCGCGTGCGAACGCGCAGCCTCATTTTTCGCCCGAATGCAATTCTTCTCGTTTCTTCCGAGGGATTATACAAATTACAGAATATACCGCGAATTGTGCGTGAATAACGCGAAATAATGCGCGCGGCGAAACGTTTGACATCGTCGGGGGGAAGAATTTCAACATGTTAGTCGGGACGCAACAGACCGCGCGTGCAGCCCGGTTCGGCAGCGTATAATCCAACGAAAACGCGAATCATATCGCGGTTTACGGCGGCGCAATTATTTAAAGTTAACCCAAATATACGCGTGACCTTTCGAACTGCACGGCTGAACCAATAAATCATCGTTACCGCGCGCGCGTAAAATTATAACGAGGCGAATTGTAATCGTAAAATTTTCATCGTCAAACGAAGGCGAGCCATTAAATCTTTCGTTCAGGAGAGTCCCGTTGAATTACTGAATCTCGAAGCGGCGGAGGAAGAGCCGCCTTTCAGACGGCTCCGCGCGGTTTCCCCTTTCGCGAGACTATTCCGCAGGCGAACGCGCTCGGATATCTTTCCGTTCCTCTCTCGGAGCCAGGAGACCGGTGAATCTATTTAACTTTTATGACGCCGTAGAAAGGCCCTTACTGTTGCTCGATAGACTGGCGTGTTCGCCAAAAGGGAGAATTCTCTCTCTCTCTCTCTCTCTCAAGCTGGCCTTTTTGTCCGCGCAGTAACCGTGATCGCGACGATACACGGGAGGACTCTCAAATAGCGGCGGTCGGTCGTCTGATGAAAATTCGCCGAAACTCAAACTAACGCTGGTCACTCCGGAAAGCGCGGTAACGAGGTAGCGGTCGAGAATTCAATCTCGCTCCCTGACCAACGATTTAACTCTTCCACTTGTCTCGGCCAGCGAAGTTCTCCCTTTCGATGAAGTGGATCTTTTAAGCGCGGACAAGTGGAGGGTATTTCGCCCGTTGGAACAGGAGCGGCGTTTGCACGTTATTTTCCTGCACTACTACTCGGCCAGGTACGAACGACTGAGACCGATCGATCGATCGACGTGTCGAGCGGGAAAAAAAGCACGAGAGAGAGAGAGAGAGAGAGAGAACGTGCTATCGGTGAGGCGGTAAGATTGATAGAGGAATCTCGCTCGTGCGATCGATGAACCTTCCGGCAGCCACGATAAGCACCGCCTCGAGGGATTAAATCCGCGGCGTAATTGGGTAGAAAAATGACCGCTCCGACACAAAGATAGCGCGCGCGCTGATATTTGTCATCGGGACAGATTCCCTCCTTCGAGGAAGAGAACACTCGCTACCGCGGTGGTGCGCATAATTAGAAAATTAGACTGCACTTCTAACCCGAGAGAGACTCGCAATCTTGCGAGTTGCTTCTTTAACCGTCGCGAGGTAAGATGGAGCAGCAAGACGTGAACAGAAAGGTGGAATTATGAATGACCCAAATGCATAAATATGCGTTCTATTTGATTAAGGCAAGGAAAGGGCACAAAAATTACAGGTAATAATAAGTAAGAATATATTTTTAAAAAATATATATTATATATGCTTCATATAATATATATATAATATATATACAATATATAAATTTGTAAACGAAATCTTTTTTACTGGAGTTACGAATGACCCCTTTCCCTGCGTGGATTAACAATCCGTTGAATATCGTGATAATTGAGACGGACATCACGATACCATCGCGTCTCATGATGTTATATAAAAAGTAGTAATTAATTGAATCTGAAAAAATTAACGACCAATGGAGAGTCTATGAGATGAGGTAAAAGACGTACGCATCTCGAAAGTTATATTAATTTATCGTATTTTTAGCAATTTATTTCATTTTTCTTTGATTTCTTTGCTCCGAACAGAAAGAATAGTGATTTTCGGTCGCAAACTTTCGAGGTTAGAGAGTTACAATCCGCATCTATATCGGTTATAATGCGATCTTTCTAAAAAAAAAAAAAAAAAAAAAAAAAAAAAGNTTAATGAGTGAGCCGTACTGGCGGACACGTTCGCCGCAAAAGCGACCCAAAGACGTACAACACAGTATGGTACCAGGTGCATCTAAATGGGGCTAGCGAGGTCTAGAATCACTTCCACGGTCACGTTTCGGTATTTACGACCTCCCTCTTTCGCTGAGACGAACCACGGACACCCATCGACCCAATCGCAGTCCAGGCAACTCGAGGTCGTTTCAGAACCGCCGATGTTTCGCTAACCTACGTCTCCGCAACCGCATTCTCATCTCGCCGGCTATGCGGACAAATCGACCGCGTCGATTTACTTCGAAGGTTATTAATCGTCGTTATAACAACGTGTAATCTCGTGAATCCACGATATAAAATATCATAATCCCGTTATCGCAATATTTTTGCAAGCTATTCCGAGGGATCGTAAAATTTATACGATAGTTTATCACAATTATCACTAATGTAAAGTTATAATAATTATCAACGAAGTAAAAAACGCATAACGAGTTCACAGATCGAAGTTTTCACGACCGAGCTTTATGTACTTCCCCACCGCCGTTAGGCAATTGTTATTTTTATATTCTATCGTAAACGAAAAAAATGTTTTCGCTTAATTTCGCGAGTTTCCAATTAGATATAAAGAATTTCATTTAATTCCATTTAACCGTTTGTTCAAGTACCTTTTATTGTGTTATATTAACTCTTTGCAGTTCAAATTATTTTCCTGCCATTCTCTCGCAACCGTGTCGCGGAAATTCGGTCACATTCTAATAATAGGATGTAGTCTACATTAATTTCAGTATTTTGGTGCTTAATTAAAGAAAAAAAAAACGCATACATATGTAATGATAAATTTGCACATTAACATATATAATGTTCTGTCTTTAAGCAATAGGATGCCGAATCTTCAGGGTGATTAGTGCACCTTTCATTTTCACCGGTTTAAAAAAGAATGCACAGTGATCCTGATCCGATGAGACTTGAGATGGATACGTTGATACGTCTATTAATTTAATTAAGCGGAAAATGTGCTTTCGTTTCAGATCTGGCGGAGATTGTTGCCGCAAGGATGCGTGCGATTCCCGGGAGATGCAGTTTCAGCGGCGGATGCTGCACCGGAGGTCCGGGCCAGGCAGAAGCGGCTCAAAAGTGAATTCATCGAACTTCCGTTTTAGAGCGAAAAGTGCTGGATTATTTGAAAAAGATTTGGGGATCACTGGCGCGCGGTAGCGCGCATTTACAGTGTCTGGTCAGTGTGTAAAAAAAATGGTTTATAGAATTGGCCGGAATGAAACGTCGCGTCAAGCTAGACTCGATACGGGACCACCAAACACATATCCGATATACATATGCGCTACAATATCCGAGAGTGACATCTCGCGTGCTAACGAAACCCATCCTCGAACGCTTCGGCGTGCAAACAAACAAACGAACAATATAAAAACGTAATATTTAGTTACATCGAGCGGGCGGCAGTTCCGTCGACAAAACGCTGCGCGCTGTTTGCGGATGGCCGTGTGACGACTCTCGTCTCGCGAATTGCTCTTAATTCCCCCTCTCAATGTCGAAGCTGAATCGCTCCGCGAAGGAGGTGCCCGAGAAACGATGTAGAACGTCTGAATGGCATAAACCTTATTCAAAACGGGGGCCGACGCGGAGTACGGTTCCGCGAGGAAAACTATATTGTTCCACGTAACAAAGCCACTTCCCTCGGCGCTGCACACGCCGGGGTCGCCGGCAGTTCAGAGACGCAGCGCGTCTCGGAAGAAACGGAACGGCAACGAGATGCGACGAGAGGAGAAAACAGGCCGGCCGTGAGGAGTACACGGTTTCCCCTCTAGCGCATACATCCATATTTATATATACAACGCGCAACGTAATCGGATTCCACGTCCGGGTAAAGATTTTTCGTGCCCCCCTCCGCTCCTCCCTCCGCCCGTCTCCCAGGTGGATCGTTCGCGAGGATATAATATCGTCGCGAGGAGAGACGTTTCCCGCGTAATTTGTACTCTCGACTAAACGATTTATCGTTTTCACGAAACCGTTTTCGTGAAAACGGTTCCGCTCGAATCGCGGGTTTTGCAAACGCAGACGTCGCACCGCTAATTACCCGCGGCTGTGTCTGGTCATTAGTATGAATAAGTAAGCGTCCCCGCGACCGTGAGAAATTAAACGCTTTCTTAAGGGGCCCCTCCCCGTTTTCGGGTGAATTTAAATCGCCCGATTTCACGAAGTTCCGTCTCCCCCTTTTTTTCCGTTTGTACTGCTCCCTCTCCTACACTTTTCCGTCTGGTTGTCGCAGCACGAGCGCCTCCGTGCAAAGAAACTTGCCTCGTCTACGGCGAATCGTAATTATTTTACGTTATTCCGAAATCTGCATAATATTCACAACGCCACGTACTTTTTCTTCCTTCTGTAACTTTGTTAAGAGAATTCAGGACGATTACAATGGTCGGATTACGGATAAGTCTGGCATATTTCCCGACCAAAGCGTTTTATCTCAGGGAATCTCCTCCGAGCAAGAGGGTTTCCTATAACAAATTATCTGGCAACTTTATTATCGTCGAATTAATAATTCTCCGCTTTTCAATCTTAAGTAAGAAACTAACATTTCCCCCTTTCTCTCTCTCTCTCTCTCTATTTCTCTGCTATCACATCTTCATATTAGGATAAGATTATAACGAGATAATCGCTGAATATGAGAGAATTAATTAATTAATTAACGATTAATTAGCGATAAGATTATATAACTTCGCCCCGATTTTCGCTGTTGTTCGCGCTTGCATTCCCTTTTCCTCCGAATTGATATTCCAACTGAAAGTCATCTCATGCAGGTGTCGAATTGCCGCTATAACAGGAAAAGAGATGGTTCTTCGTGAAAAAAATTAAAATAGAAAAAAGTATAAAATAATATTTTAACGAGGCTTCGTCTTTGTGAGTAAATCGACGTTGAAAATGTATCGAGTACACGTGCGCTTGACGATGCTTCGACGTAACCTTCCCGTGGATCGTCTCCGAAAGAACAAAACACTTCTGTTCCACCGTTCAACCTTGCTTATTTCACACAAACAAGAAATTAAAGGAACGGATACTTGATTTATGTATGCGAGAGAGAATTAGGACAATAATAATTTACCATACCAAAAAAAACTTGAATTCGTCCGACACGATTCAAATTACCTTAATGGGGATTCTCCTTCACAGCGTGCTCCAAGTAATTCTTTTTTTTATAAATAAGACAAAGACTTACATAAAAAAAAAAGTGCTATTTCACACCTCCGAATGATTTCTTCGTACAGTAGGACCGCCCCTTTCCAAATCGCAGTGCGATCGTTTCTTCCGGCGACACCCTGTGTGTCACGCGAAATATCGTTTCATACATGCGGAGACGAGATAGAGGGGGGGTCACGAATCTATCGGATGGCTCGATGCATTCGAGCCCGAGCGAGCGAGCAGGACGGACGGACGAGACCACTTATCGTGCTCGAGCTGTTTAGATATGCGATGCACCGCCGTTCCTGTAAATTTGCGAGCGTCGGAGATGCGGGAAGTCGGTTGGAACGTACGCGCGTCAAGAGGGAATACCGAGACTTCGGCGGACTTTGGATGCCTTAATATTACATTCCTGGTTTCCTTCGTGCCGAGCTCCTACGACCGGTCCATAAGCAAGCACCCTATCCTAAAGCCCGGGCGCACGGCATGGAACGCTGCTGCGGAACGAACCAGTTGGCCCCAAGAGAATCTCGGGCGAGATCCTCTTGTATATCTAGCGGAAGTAGCCGGACTCGTTTCGTATACTTCAGCCGTATCATCCGGAAAATGCGGTGGGGCTGCTCGGGAAATAACGCTCGGGAAGGCGCGGGGATGCGGGGACGTCCTCTCCGGAGGAGGAACGGCGGGCAACTTAATTCCTCCTCACGTCCGCCATCACGGGAACATCGCTAATTCACGCCGTATCGGAGGGTTAATCAAATACACGCATCCGGCCGTGTGAGTCGCCGCTTCCGTATCACGTCGAAAGCGCGAGCAGAAGGTTCGATGGTATTTCGAGAGGAAAAGACGACCGCTCGAACCCGTAGGAGTGAAAAATTGCAATTAGCCAGGGTAAAACGGACGCATACTGTAAATTTAAGTGCGTTATTTTTCACACGCATAAACATCTGAAAATGACGTATTTGACTGGAGTTATTTTTATACGCTTTTTGCCGATTTACTTTACGTCATTTGAGACGTTTAATTATGTTAAATTAACACATCCAACCATGTTGAATGACGTAATTTAAAGCGGCAAGACGTACGTAGGAAATGTGTGAGAAGAGCCTCAGCTAAAAGATCCGCAGGGTACAGTCGGTCACAGGACGGTTGCAACAATGTTTTTTTTTAACACGCTTCGGAACACACGAAAGATACGACGAAGCGAACCTATGATTCACGAACATGCGCGTTAGATGACCGGACAGACAGCTGTCAAAATCACATATTGTACACGTCGAAATTACATATGTGTATATAATTTGGACAGCTGTCTGGCCACCTACTGCGCACGTTGACATGAATCATAGGTTCGCCTCGTCGTAATTTTTCTATCCGAAACACGTCGATAAAAAAAAAGAAAAAACTATTGCAACCATCCTGCGATCCGCCCGTACGGGTTCGCGCGGATCGGACGCCGAGGTGAAGTTGCACATGAACGCAGACAACAACGAGACCGAGAGAGATGAACGCGCACAGCATCGCCGAGGAGTGAATTGCGAGGCGCACCGGAAGGTACTCGCGCCAAATTTCTTCCTTCGTCCCGGCCTTTTTAACAATTAATAACGCGTGAATCTCCTTCCGGGCTGGACGGGCGCGCGTCGTCGCGCCACCCCGCTTCACCCCGCGAATAGACGAAGAAGAAACTGGGAATAATGTGGAATGCAAAAGTATATATATATATATATATATAAATATATACATATATACGACGTAATGGGGTAACAGGTAGGTAACGGGCGAAGCACGGAGAGCTCAGCGAGGGAGGGAGAGAAAGAGAGAGAGGGAGAGCGAGGGAGTTCAGCAGGGCCGTAGTATATATCATGCCGTAATGGTCCCGTTGCGGCGGGGGCGACAGCGGTGCGCTAAAGTATCTGCAGGGGTCCCATTGGCCGTACTCACCGCGGCCTGACGTGGAAATAATAGCCCTTCTGAATTAGACTACCGCGCGGCCCGACACGCGTATCCGACGCTTCGGAATCCCTCCCGTTTAGCCATCGACGCGCCCGCCAAGATTCATGCGCCGGTACGCGAAATTTAGAAGGGCCGAGAAGCGCGCCCCGTAAGTAACGAGGGGGGCCACCGGGTGAAATTATTTAGCGGTAATGCGCGCCGTTCGGCAAAAACCACCGAGCGGCGTGGCGAAGATGAGAGGCGGCGAGAAGAGAGGAGAGCGGCCGATGAGCGAGAGCCGCACTTATCGATTTCGCGACTCGTTATTTTCCCCGGGACTACCGCCGGCCGCTTTTCACGCTTTTTCCCGTCGAATAGGGACTTCACGGGAGCCGCGTCCTCGGTCGTTCGTCCGGAATAATACGGCCAATCTGCGTAAACGCGATATTCGGATAAGCGCGCCGGGCGATATTTCCCGACGCGATATCGCGCGGGTAGAGGCGGGCTGTTGTTTTTCGACGTTACCGCGATTATCCGCGTTGAATGCGCCGGCTATTACATTGCGGAGGATCGCCCCCCCCCCTCCTTCCCCCTGTTTTATCCGCACGGTCTCGTATCGCGCGAGGATATTTCGACTCGCTCGCTGTCGCCCGCCTCGCTTTCCCCGGGATGTCTTTCGAGTTAATAGCGAGATTGCCGAATACGCTCGTCGTCGGTGATATGGAACAGATTTTAATTCAAGCAGCTGCCGGTAGACGCGGAATTACGCGCGGAGAAGCGCAGAGTTAACGCTCCGTTGGCTCGATAAGTGAGTTTTCCGAAAGGGCCGTGTGTAACGGAACTCTACGTTGCGCGCGCGCAATCTGTTGCGTAACAAATGTTTCCGCCGCGATTTCGGCGCATTACCCGGGGAAAACGAGAGGCAAGTGCGATCGAGCGCGAACGGCGAACGCCGTGAAACGCGGGCGCCGAGCGCCCGATTTCGGTGACGCAAATCACAGAATGGACCGATCGATATATACAGGGCGTCGCAAAAAAATGTTACCGCACTTTGATTGTTTATTAAAGTGTTGATTAAATATCGCACAATGTTGCTTTCAGCGTTTACAACGAGCTACATTAGTGTGGTAACATTCTTTCGCGACACCCTGTATATGTCCGATCGAAAAGAAAGCCAAGGTCTCTCGCGTTGTTTGTTGTTGTTCGTTGCTTGTGGGAACTCCCCTATCGATAATACACGAGATGTGACGGTAAGGAAATATCAACCTTCGGTTGGATCTATCTGGTATAGAACCGAGTAGACAGAGACGTTCAAAGCGGTCATTTGAATCTCGCACCTGTAAAAGGAACCGATTCCATTGCCACTGAGAGACGAGACAGTTGAGCCTGAATAGTCAGAGTGATTGCGTATCAAGTGATGTAAAATAACGATAGTAGGTGGAATAGGAATGCGTCGTTATCAAAAGAACGAGGGACCGTCTTTTTATTTTTTTGCCCTTTTCTATTAAAATATTGAAGGAATTAACTTACTATACTTCACGCTTTTCTTTTATTAACCCATTTCGTCCCTCTGTTCCCACACGGGAAAACATTTATCTTCAATTGATGACAGATATTCCCACGCGGAAAATGTGCATTTCTGGTCATAAGAGCCACATTTGAGTCACAAGAATCAGAAATTCTGATTCCTTCAATCAGAACGCGCCTGGTTGTTTCCTTTCTTAATGCAACGAGATTTCTTCGTCCGTGTTGCTTCTGCTTATAAGACTATGTACTTTTCATTTTAAAGAGCAGCGGCTTATCCTGATTGTACGGACTTTTAGGAGAAGCGAGACGCGAAATAGAGTTAACGGTTTACGCTCGCCACGGCTCGTGTCATACCTCGTATTGGTCTGCCACAGCCTCGATGAGCTTCTGCGCATTGTAGGAACCCGGCTTTAACCTGTTTCTTAACAATTTGCGAACCAAGCGCATGAAGAACTTACAAATCAGGCTAACTTATACCGGCAATCCACGGGAACGACGAACCGAGAGTTCCACAGCGCGTGGAGACCTCGATTTTTCAGCTTTAAGATCGACCCGACCCAACGCGACGATGCAGGGGAAACAGCTTTCCCCAAAGCGAACGTACTAGGTGCTGTCGTCGCTCGCTTTATCGATGATTCCATGAGTAAGATTGCACTGTATTCCGACCGGATATCCAGAAAATGCGATCCTCACGATCGTGTGCGTGACGCCCGTGTATTCGGTGCGAGAGCAACGTAACATTGCAGAAAGACAGCCGGATGAGGATAAATGGGCCGATAATAGTTCTCCGTCGCGGAATATTCGGCATGACAATTTGTACTAACAGTGGCAGGGTAAAATTGTTTGACAATTTCGTAGAACATATGTACCGACGGGTTTTCAGATTCGCAAGATGTGCGACGCGTCGGATTAATATCCACTCTCCCATGTCGAACCGAGTCTGTGAATTCCGATATTCCGCCGATTAATTTTCAGTAATGTTAACCCCTTCTCCCTTACCGTTAATTGAAATAATTTTTACAATACGTATTAAAGAGAGAGAAAATATCTTGCAGTATTATTCTGGTTATCCAGCCAATGCGCGGTACACCGAGAGAAAAATATAGTTATTTTCGGGGACAACAATATCTCATTTTCAATTTAACACACAGAAATAGTGAAGAGAATCATTTTTCTAATAAACGTTACTATGTGTGTCAGTGTTAATTACGTACATGCTACTATTATTTTCGTGGTTAAAATAAAACAAGGATATCGTTGTCCCGGAAAGTTGCTATATTTTTCTCGCAGTATACGAGTATACACTCAGTGTGTATGCATGGGTTACAAGATGACAAATCCTAAAACCATCAAATTTGCTTTTTAACCAATTTAAAGACATTTTTTTAAGTGAAGAATCGGGACAATATTGATAAGTTTTCGACGTTAATCAGAAATTTTACAAAGATCTTCCTTGCAAATGATTAAACTTCGAAGAGTATTCAGGTGTAAATATTGAATCGAGTTATAAATAATTTCCGGCGAGGATGGCGAACATTCATCTTTTATCTATCATTCGCAAAAAGATTCGAAGAACTATCTATTAATTAAAACTGCGATTTATTATTAATAATGACAAACATGTACCAGGCATCAGGTTTCACTGCAAAATAGCTCGTGCGAAAATGAATTTGACAGAGAGAATGCACGAATCATGTAAAACCCGATCCAACATAGAACAAAGTCTTATTCTTTATTTATTTCCGCAAGTATATATATATATAATTTTATTTGATTCTAACGTGACTATCGACGATAAAGGTATTCTAGACAATAAAATATATTTTGTACTTGCGTTAAAGTCGATCTTCGTTAAAATTTTTTAAATCCTTAATATACCCATATATTAATTTAACATATTGTGTTTATCTTTTCTCAACATTTTCTGTCGCGTCGATATTCAATACATATAAATATTAAAATGGCACAATTTACACTTCAGTATCGATTTACATATTAATTTTGCGTTAATTTTTTACATAATATTTATGTTACTCCTGTTTTATTTTAAATTAGCATAAAAATTCGAGTAGACCGTTTGGGAAATATGTTAAATTTAACGTTAAAAATGTCTTTACTGTGTACGTCAAACAATCGATTCCGAAACATCGGCGAGCCGACGATCCTACGCAGAAAATACGAAATGCCGACGCTGCTTCTTACACGTCGCCGGCGTGAGAGGAGCGAAACACGGGCCGTCTCGGACGAAGGTGTGTTTACAAACCGCACAGCTCCAGGACGACGGATGTCCCTTTAACGGCGGCTCGTGTCGGTCAGGCGAACGCTCGAACGTGGAGCAAACGAATCGCGGGGCCGTTTGACCGGCGGGCGGCGCCGTTAAAAAAGCACCTTTTCATTAATGCGATCGATACGTCGTTCGCGCCGGCCGCTCGTTTGCATTTCGCGTATGTACGTTCGCGTTTTTCTCCGGCGGTTCTCGCGATACGCGACCTTCCCCTTCCTCCACTCGCCCGCCACGTCCGCCGACTGGCCCGACGCCGCGGAAATCCGATGCGGAGGAACGTGGATATCCGAACGCTGTTATTCGCTAACGAGAATTCAAGTCAATCGACGTAACGCGCGCGATAATTACGTACTCGCGGGGTTAGCCCCGGCGATTCCCCCTCAGCTCTCAAAGTCACGTCATCGAGGAATCTCTCGTTGACCCGTGACGTCACGTCTCCTCTCGCCTCCTCTTCGGCCTTTTCTGTCTCGCCGATGGGAATATATGGGGGAGAAAACAGGTTCCGAAACAACGTTCCGACGCTAGGCGCGATTTCGTATGCAAACGCAGAGATACAAGGCCGACCCTCTCCGCACAATGGCTTATGTCATATTCGCTTTCCCTCTCCTCTCGCCTTCCCCCCCTCCCCCCTCAGCTGCGCCAGTTTCCTCTCTCTTTCTCCCTTTCTCGCCGAGCTACCTCTTTCTCAGTCTCTCGCTCTCTACCTCTCTCGTCGCCTCCCATTTCCATTGCCCTGTTCTCTCCTTCCATACCCCGCAGCACCGCTGTACGCGGTGTCCCGGGAGAAACGGTCAATACTTTGGCGGGGGTGATCGGTCACCGCGAATGAAAAAGCTCCTCCGCGAAACGGCGGCGTTAAATCCGAGCTCGGGGGGTGCACGTGCAAATATCGCGGCGGTTTAACGACGATCGTGACGGCACTCGTTGCGCCGAAAGTGGGGCTTTCTCGAAGTTTGTGAGCTCGCAAGCTCCGAAAGGAGCGCGTTCTCCCCACGTTTCAGCGTGGGGAAAAAAAGGGGACGAAAACGTTCAGACGTTACACGACAACCGATTTTCCTGTTCGTTCGCAATATTCGCTCGTACCAGATCGTACCAGCTCGCGGAGCTCGCGAACGAGACCGGAAATCGCACACCTGTCCCGCCACCTATGTCGACTTTCGATGAGCGCCGTCTCTCGAAGAGCGATCGCAGCCTTTCCTCATGGGACACCCTGTATATCACGCTCTTCTCGACCCCTCGTCGCTTCTGGGCTCTGCACGAGCTGCACCGCCGGCGCATTACTCCGCTCTATTTTTAGAGAGCTACGTCATTCGTGCAGCTTTGAGTAGCTCGCTCGAGTAGTACGCTCGCCCTGTGACTGCTGATTGAATCGAGTGTGGCGCTGTCGAGCGGCACCGGATTACCAAACCGGTGATGCTCGTGATCAAAGCGTAATCGAAAGTTGAGAAAATAACACGAGCCCCCTGCGTTCATGCACACCGCTCGTTCCCCACCCCGTTTTCTCTCTCTCTCCTCCCACTAGTCCATCTCTCGTTGTTGAGATAATAGCCTGCCTGAATTAGACTACCGAGACCGCGATTCCGCGTGGGCAATTTTGTATCGATTACTTGGTAATTGCGAGAGCGGTTGACTCTGCGATAATCTCGAGCGGGCCAGCCGGTAATATCTTTTTAAAATTCAGTTCGCCATATCGGCGAAACGATAAATCGATGAAGAGTGCAGGCGCCGTCACCCCGTATTTATCGGCGCCCTTCGCGCGCCATTTCGCGGGTTTACTCGCCCCGAAATCCCCGGTGTAATTGTAACGAGCGTGCGAGTCGCGACGTGCGAGCTTC
The DNA here is from genome assembly GCF_001313825.1 of Dinoponera quadriceps. NCBI lineage: Eukaryota > Metazoa > Arthropoda > Insecta > Hymenoptera > Formicidae > Dinoponera > Dinoponera quadriceps. The sequence continues at coordinate 916,454 of NW_014555813.1, forward strand.
TTCTTCCGTGCGGGGCGAATTGAATTTGCAGAATTTATCTAGCCGAGCTTCCGACCCTCGCGCCGAAACTCGGCGGCGAGAAAAGACCTCGAGGATAAGGGATCGCCTCTCGTGTATTTCAGGATCGAGGTGCTGGGGTTACCGGGGTGTGATCCGCGTCGCAAATTTCGAATCCGCCCGGAAGATTCTCAGCTGCGGACTCCGAGAGAGAAAGAAACGATCGTACGCCATCCGTAACCGTCAAATGACGCGCTCTACATCGCCGAGTTGAATCCGTAAACGAACGATTGCGATTACCGATATCGCTGCAGTCTGCGTTTCGCGTTCGATAACTCGCCTCGATCGAGATTACGTTTAATTGACGACAACGAGCGCGCAGATGTTATCGCCAATATCAACGCCAGTAAATCTCAGCAAAACTCCCCTTCTATCTCTCTACCTCCCCCTTCCCCGCCATCTCTCTCTCTCTCTCTCCCTTTCTGCGTTTACTCGCGAGAAATATGAAAAGCTTAGATACACCCTGACGACGTCGTAAAACTAATAAACGGCGCACTCCCGTCGCGCTCGACGACGTTTATCGAGGACCCACCCGGCATCGCGCGCACGCAGTTACAATCTTTTCGTCGACTTCTGATAAAATTCCGCGCGGAATACACGCAGGGCGTCTGACCCTACGGCGCACACGTTGCAAATCTGCCACGCGCCCACGGTTAACGAAGTGCCAGGAGAGAAGGAAAAAGAGAGAGAGAGAGAGAGAGAGAGGGAGAAGGAGGAGAAAGGGAGAGACGGGGAACTTCATTGAACTCCTCCTCGTGTATTTTAGCGACTCGGTTTTAACGAGCGTCGACCGCGCTGTCACTGCCGCAGGGGGGTCAAGAATGAAACTACCGATCAGTCATCCCTTCCCAAAAACGGGGTGCTTTTCGCACGCATACGCGCACACTCCCTCGCCCTCGCCTTTCCTTGTCCCTCGGCTGTAAATTATAATCGCGAAAATACGGCTTTTCGGGACATTAAACGGGCTCGCGCTTTAAATAAAGTGGCGGGACCGAATGCCCGCGCGGGGTTTCGGTTAATGCGGTACAAAGGGGGCTGCGAGCCGACCGCGGGCCGAGCCTATAATTCCTGATCAGCATAAATCTCCCTCCCTCTGCCGCGGAGCGGCACTTCCTTCTGCACGGGTCCACGGTCAAAGTTAACCCTCCCTCTCCTCCCTCTGTTACGCATCTACACGCTTTCTCTCCCCCTTGCTGGCCTCACACGCACGATGAATACCCTCCCACCCCCGAGGGATATCGCCCTTCTCGACGCTAGGACGCCGGATGCCACTTTGAAGCGGATATCCCAGCCAATGAGAGACGACAGGATCAAAAGTGCCTCCGAGAGACGGTACGAATTGCAAATTTCCTGCTTAACATCGCGTCGAGAGGGTGGATGGCCCGCGATGCATAATAAGGGATGTAGGACCGGTGATACTCACCGCGAGGTGGGGAGGACAACGCGCCGTCGAGAAGCGTATTACATATCCGTCCCGTCGCCACGGAGAGGTCTCCGTTGACGCGGAACGCTGTTTTCCAGGGCGGAATAACAAAAGGTGTATCGTGGCGCACGCATCGCCGTGCGAGACAAGCCATGAAACGGCTCGTCCGAGGTTGCCGCTGGAAATTCGATGATTTCTCTCGCGACTTCCCTCCCGAGACTCGCGAAATTTTCATCCGCCTCTCGAGGAGCGAAGCGGAGTGTCCAACGAGAGCGACGGCGAGTCAAAAGAGGTCGTACGTTGAAAAGATATCGGGCCGAAAAGAGAACCGAGTTTCGGGGTGACGCGAATTTTGCCGCACGAACTGCAATCGAGACAAATTGAGTAAAAATCGAACCGGTAATCTGTTGTGGAAACTTGGACCGACGAAATTTAGTCGGCGGTAAAAGGTTGGCATAGTTGTATGTATGATATAAATGTTCTTTTAATTCGAAGAACAAAAAGGTTCGTCTGCGTAACACGAGTTCTATCTCTGGTTGGAAAGTAAGTTGAGTAAATCGGATAAAAAATAGTGGCCAAAAGTGGGTTGAGTTGGCTTCACCAACGCCGGCATTTGGAGTATGTTTCGCATAAACGAGAGATAAAAAAAACAGAAAAATCTTATTGAAAATCTTCGGGCGATTTGTTCTTCATATGCAACGTGTAAGTTCGATTAACTCGGCACGATTTGTCGTCTCGGTCGATTATTCTTACAGTGTACATATCCGAATTACACTCACCGTGACTGGAAACGCGAGCTAAAGACAAATCGCTGTCGTGTCTCTTACCTGAAACAAATAAAAGACAGGGAGTTGATTAACAGGAGATACCTCGGGCACATTCGCCGGAATATCGCAATCGCTACGTGAGTTCCGCGCGAGTTTGCGGAACGCGTCCGAAGAGTTTAATCGTTTATCGTCCGATTGTTTTTATTTTTACCGTAAAAGACCCCTTGCCCCGCTCCACTCCCAATCCTCACGCTCGCCAGTGGAAAGTTCGTCTCGGCCTTAATCGCCGCCGAAACTCGTCGTCATGACAAACCGTGACGGCGCTTTAAACTGTCCCAAATTGCATCGCAATTTCTTCTCTCTCGCTTCTTATATACATAGCCCGGTAGCCGGCGGAAGATCTCTAAATGCTCGAGAAGAACAGGAATGAATCCCAAATGGCCTTAGAACAGGTAGAAGCGAGTGAAAGTTATTCTCGGCGCTTTATTTTTCCCTGATAATTGAACATCCGCGCACGATCGCTCTTCACGTTTTCCTTTGATTATCAGCCTGAGGCGCGCTTCAAAGTCTCCGAAAAAGATTGAGCCCCGTCATCGCCGGATTTTCGGATTATTTCGACCGGAGGTGCACGTCATCGAAATTCAACGAGCATGAACACTGTTCAAAGCCGGCATCCGAAAAATTCGGGACGGGATGCCGCGCGGGATATGATGCGTGCCACGTGCAAGGACTTCGAAACGGGCCTCTCGTTAACGCAAAATCTGTCACGATGATATCCATTGATCCTGCGGAAACTCGACTAAGTTACTGAAGCTACGGCAATAAATGTAATTTGAGATGCGCATTTATCCATCGCATTTCATTGGATTCTTATTGAACGTATGTCCGATTTTTAGAATGCAATTAAATTTAACTGAAGTTTTGAGCGATTATTTTTCTAACATGTAACGTTCCAGAGAATGTAAAACTATTCTCGTTTGTTTCTTTTATAATTATGCCTCGATACGCTGGATATTCTCGTCTTTGCATTTACTTGACAAATACGACAAGCTCTACGAATCAAATTTACCAGAGATAATTTGCCTTTTTTTACTTCACTTCAAGTCTGAAAGTCAAGTCACTTGAAGTCACGTCGTTACGAAAAGTTTCGGGGAGTTTTTCCATTTTTCTTACGTCTCTGACAGTTCAAACATTTCTCGGTTTCTACGGTATCGCGAACTTATGTGGCGCTATATTCTGACCTGCATTATATTGACATAAATCTCATCGTGTACACACTCGTCCTCCGTATCGGACTGCGAAACAAAAAGCAGCAGCAGCAGTCTGCGTGTATTTTGCGCGTGACAACGCAATCCACGGATGAGGGTGCCGTTATTTAGCCGACGATAATCAAAGGTATCTCGATGTCCCGCGCTGAAACGGACCACTTTGCGGCCGCGATGCGGTCTATGCGATGCTATCGGCGCGCACTTGCGTCAAACGAGCTCTTTGAATTAAACGTTCGCACTGCAAGAAACCTCGGGATAAAGGATAAATGTTCACCAGCGTTGAAACTAACTTCCGGTCACTCCCGATCATCCTGCCACTTTTTGTTTATTTGACACGAAAGCGTTAATGATGAGTCAAACCGGATAATTAATGGAGAGCTGTTAAACGGTAGAGCCTCCTCGCTAAGTAAGAGCGTTACTTCCACTTTCAAGCCGCTGAGGAACGGAAAAATGCTGAAACGACGGGAGTAAATAATTGTTCAGCTTTATAATTAACCATCCCGATTAATAAAAGTAATGAATCGACAATAACAATGAATATAGTCATTGAAAGGCGACGGTATCGTGTCCGCGATTCGTACTAATCCGAGATAAGAATTTTGAAATTTTGTCAAATAAAGACAGCTGGACCAAAAACAGAAAAATTGAATTTTTTAATTCTGACTTCTGATTCGTAGTCAGCGACCCGAACAATCCCTGGGTATTGAGTTTCAAAGAGATCGGTCCGACATCAAAATTCGCGACGGGAAGGTTTAACAATATTCGACCGTCTCTCTCGCGAATCGCCGAAGATCGTCCGGCAAGGAACGATCGAAATTCGCGGTTCTCGCGGAGGAACAATCTGACACGTACGGGTCATTTAATCGCCAAGTCTCGCCTGTTGGCAAAGCAGCAGCGGCGGGACGGTCTCGTGTGCGCACACACGGCGGGCGTGAGCGTGCGCCGCATTTGTTTGCGCCGTACAAACAGGTGCCGCAGTTACCTGCGCGTACTCTGTCGAGCGCACGAAACAAGCGTCAATCACGAGATCTGCATAACGCGAGGGTCGGGGCGATCGATGGACCCGGCAGCTCGGACAAGCGAGACCGCGTTCTTTCGGTAACGTTAGAAGACGACAGCGAGACCATCGTCGTCGATGATGACGACGACGACCGAGAACCACGCGAATTCAATTCCGTGTGACGAACGTGAGTGGGCGGCCATACACGCTAATTATTCGACGAATTACCGAACCGAGTCATCGATCGGATAGTTCGGATTGTGCTACGAGAAGGCGAGAAAGCGTCTGGACGACGGACAGACTAAGAGAGAGGGAGAGATACCGGAGGTGTCGAAGGTGTCTGGGATAGTTCGCGGGATCGTTACGTACGTTTCACCGTCGAGTGTCAAATCGAATTTCTGCGGTGGCGCGCGAATTGAAATTACTTTCCGCGAACTCACCCCTGACCCTCCTCCCGCTCGCACCCTTCTTCGCTCGACCGTCGCTCACGGAATCGTGCAAGCGATAATTTTTTTTCTCGCTGTCGATCCGAGAGAGGGAACGTCGTCTCTACTTCCGCGTTTCCGCTGCCCTCCTTTCCGACGAACAAACTCGCGATGGTGGATCTATGTGCTTCGCGAGCGCGAGATTGGTACTCGGCCGCGTCGTTGGAGAAATCACCGCTTCCTTGTCCCCGAGAGAGCCGTGCTTAGCCGCCGAAATCATGTGTATTAAACAGTGTTATCACCGTTGCTCACGTGGGTGTATTAATGAAATCCGATGAAAAGGCATGATTAATGCGCATAAATAATCTCGGCGTCGCGTAAACGCAAGTAGCCCCGAGGCTCGGCCGGGCCGCCGGTGTTCCGAGAAACGTACTCGCCGGGGTAATTATGCAAGAAATATGTACGTAGATAGCGTGGGTAGTTAGATTTCCAGCCGCGAGCGAGGACGTATATCGCTCTCGTCACTTTCTTCTGCCGAGGGAGGAGGACTTTTAAAGGATCTCGCATCATTAGCCGAATTCTGAAAAGCGGCGCTGAATGGCGGGCGCCAAACCGCCTTTAAAATTGGAACAGGTGCGTCGACGAACGACCATTTTTACAAGAGCGGTGTTAATAATTACTTGAAACTTGCCTCTCGCGCGGAAAATACTCAGGTTCCGGTTTGAATTTAAATCAGATGCGAATTCTAGAATCGCGATTACTGATGTAACGTCACGTAGCGCACCGTGATTGATTCAGCTGCGTGACTCAAGTCTAAGAACTTCCGAATCTCTGAATTCAAATCCGAGTATTCATAGTCGGATTTTATATTTAAAGACGGTCTTAAATTGATCTTCGGATGTTTCGTAATCAATTAAGTGAACCGTGGAACGTCCGAAAATGAACCTAAAACGATCTTGAATACAAGATCCGACTATGAATATTGGCCTAAGTGTTTCACGTGAGTTAAGCTTCATGTAACGAGTATTAATACGGGTTTGAACAACATTGTCGAGTGATTTTTCCTCTCGATAAGTAGCATATCGAGCCTCTCGCAGGTATAAATTAAGCCTTACAACCTTGAGTAATGTCAACGATACGGTGAGAGGCACCGATTAAGAATACTTGGAAAAGATATCAGGAATATCGTTGAAATATCGTTAATAAATCTTTACATAGATTTTAAGTAATGGGACTCGCAATTTACAGCTTTGTCGCAACCAAAGGCTAAAATAAAGAAGTAAATCAGTTGCGGGATACAAGGGTTACTTTACTCGTTTAATGGAGCTAACGCGTTCCTCGCGTGATCATACATTTCTTGCACACGTGTACGCCATCGGCGACCACAGTCATTAGTCCAGAATCTGCGTTTACGAAGTAGGTATTAAATCATTGGTGTATGCCGAGGAAATACCTCTTAGTATTATCTGAGGTAAAATTTCTATCGTACGCCCCATTCGTATTATACGCTTGTGTATCAGATACCGGCTCGAACCCCTTAAATTCTTACTTTCGAAATTACTTTACGAGTAGAATTCGCGACACACATTTGCGTTATGGCACACCCAGCGTACGCGCCTTTTCCAATTAACGTCGGCCACTCAAAACAAGTAATTTTTATTAAATTGCAAAGAGGTGGAGAATAAAGGACATAATGCACAACAAAGAAGAAAATGTAATTATATTATTATAATTGCAATTGTATTATTTTTTCTACATTATGTTCCTTGTCGCAACCACTCTGCAATTTAACAACTACTCGTTTGAAGTGGATAGTCCTTTACGTAGTAAAACATATAATTATATCATTTATAACACAATTATACATTTCATATTATGATTATTGTACTCATTGTGTGCGTATGTGTGTATTACACATAAATAATATAATTTACGATAAATAATTATAAGTAGGAGGTATTTGAAGAAATATAGAGGATTCTATAACGACCTTAGTAATTAGCGCATTTCCCATCCCACGGCTCGATCCGCTTCCGCATTGTATCGCAAATAACTGTGAAGAGGCAAAATCTAACATTAAACGGTATATCGCAACGGTATCCTCAGAAAAGATAGCTAATACTCTTGATCGCGAGGTACAACGAGTAGCGGCGGAACTCGAACGAGCAAATACAGCGTATTTACTTGCGGTGGACGCTTTGAAAACGCGACCCCGCGCTCCGAAAATTACCGTCTAGCAATAATTACCTGACGGTTCGCAGCGACTCCGGGCGGACAAGTCAAACATTGCGCAAATCGCTACTTGCTATTCGCATCGTTAAACAATTACACAACGGCTTTGACGAGTCGTCGACTTCGTGTCAACAGCCGCCTCGGAGATTTCCGTTTACCTTGGGGGATTCGGAGCTTTCGGTTCCCGCATACCGTTAAGGAATTCTTCCGTTACGTTTTCACGTCTTACCACGGGGAACAAAATCGGGACACGAATATAACACGTTCGCGAGCATGCCGAGTGTTCCCCGTTCTGTGGACGTGAAATAATTTCTGGCAGAAAACAAAAGTAACAAAAACGACCCGGTCGCGGAAGTTCACATGTTAAACAACCATGAGACCTCCGTTTTGTATATCCATAATTCGAACTATTCGCTGAACTATATGTAAGATCTTACGGATATCAAGGGAAAGAGGGTGAATTCATAATATTTGGATGAATTCGCGAAGAAGTTTCACGTTCACCTCGATAATACCGGAATTCGACGTCTCCACGCGGACCGTCTAGTGTGGATCTTCGTTTAATTAAATCTAAACCAGGGCAGTCGGGAATTACAATCTTCTTCGTGCGTTCGCTCTCGCGGGTATTTAAGTTTCCCCGTTGATTCCCGGGGATATGTACGTGTTGATAAAGCGGGCGCGCGTGTACGCGCGCCGTCTTTTACACGCGGCCGCTCGTTCATAACGGTGTATACGTGCGCGCCGTCTCGCCTGACAAGATAATTCGGAAAGTTCCCTCGGTAAACGAGGCAGCGACCGGGAACGGAGTGAGCGAGGAGGGACAACGTTGGAAGTGGATCATATCGAGGGAGGTTCGGAGAATGAGAGAGAGAAACGAGAGGAGGAGAGGCCGGGGAAGAGCGGGAAATTTGCATCTACACGATTCAGCTGGTATAATGGAATTAAAACGAGGTGGCGCGGCAATTAACTTCCTGACTAATCCTGCGCGTCGCATCGCCGCATATGTGTGCGCGCCCCCCACCGCCAGCCCATGAGCTGAAAGTACAGGATGCACCGACAATTTTTATTCACTCGTGTCCGCATTATCGAATTTTAAGAGTCGGATCCGATTATTAGAGATTAATCTCGGTTACGCGACGATTCCCACGAAACTTACAGCGACGGATTTGATGCCGAAAAATTCATGACTCTGCATAATATAGAATGTTTTAATGTGTTAAATTTAACACATTTCACGTGTGCTAAATGATCTGTGTAAATACAAATGCAAGGTGAATATGTTGAAAAGTAACAAATATAAATATGTCAGAAATTAACATAAAATTAATATAAACAATATGTTAATCGACACCGAAGCATAAAATGTGTTATTTTAAAACCGGCTCCACACGATGTAGGAAATATCGGCGAACGTAGGCAAATGTTGACAATAATATTGATCACATATTTCGTATAAAATGTTTTTACCGTGCACGCGTGTCGATCGATAGATCTCGCCCGATAGAATCTGCCGACCTCAGGATCACGAAATCCCGCTTTTCCCTTGCGTGTTACTTATCACCACGTGAAAAGGCCAGAGGGAAGAACTGTGACAAACGGATGGAGGAAAAAGCGACACTTACGGCGAACGACGGTGATACAGAATCGGTATTTGCCGTTATTCCTGCACTGGTCAATGCGGATTCGGACGATGGCGAGCTGTCGTTACGAGAGACACATGAGAGTGCGTGCAATATAATTTCCGTGTATACAATCTCTGCTTTCGACGTTACGGGATAAAAATGGTACGTACGATTCGTTTTATCGGTTAAACTCCCGCCTGGCCCTTAACCGGCAAGAGAGATTGCCGCGTGTCCCATCATTTCGCGTATAGTTTGTACTCTGAACTGTCACGGACAAACAGCCGATACATCGATACCCGTCGAACGGAAACGCCGTTGTTCGCCGAACGGCGAAGTGGGACACGAATAAACGGAGATAGGGAGATGAAGAAAGAAAGAGAGAGAGAGAGAGGGAGGAAAAGCGAGCAAAGGGGGAGAGAGACAAGAGCAGGTTTGTCCCCGTGTAATTACAATATACACTGTCAAGGTCTTTGTGAGAACGTCGGAAACTGCGACAAGTCAACCGCCCACCAAGCATCATCGCTATCGACCTGACACGATGGCTCCGTGGTTTCACAGCGGCTGCTGTCGGAGAGAGACCTTAACCCCGTAACGACGAGTTAATCTCCTCGAGATGGCTCGCCGATATCGGCGTGTATCCTCGGGAGGGACGATCTCCGAAGCCCTAATTTCCCGAGCGATCCACCGTGGAAACACCAATAATAACGCGACGGCGCGCATCCGTTGTTGCTTCCCGCGCGGGGAAGAATAAGGAAGCGACGTCGATACGCCGCGATCAGAGAAGTTTCCAATTACTTAAAGTTCCGAGTGAGTCGTATTAGCGCAGCGGCGGAGGCCAATCCATTTCGCGAGCGATTCGCCGGGCACCACTTCGGCGAGGTTTCGACGCGAGGAGCGCATTAAGCCGAGAGAGAGAGAGAGAGAGAGAGAATAATGCCGGAGAGAATTGAATTTTTGGACCCCGAATAGTTTGCAAAGTGCCGCCCTTCGGGACGCTTTATTTCCGCGCAACGAATATCCTATATCGTTCGATTGGAAACGCGAATGGAAACGACGATGTAACTAACGAGCTGTAATAAATGTAAAATGTAATACGTTTTTAATAATATTTAACTACGATAACTGACATTACGAGAGTAAGTGTAATAGATCGCTATCTACAGCTATAGCAGAAGTAATGGAGCCAATTTGTGACTCGTCTTTTTAACAGGAATTTTCTTTTATAAAGAGATGCACGAGTAGTTCTTAAATGTTAATTGAAAATATACAGTGCAGAAAATATACAGTTAGAAAGATAGTTCTGTGTCTCTCTCTCTCTCTCTCTCTCTCTCTCTGCTATAATTAAAAAAATTGATACCGCGTCTCGTACACGGAAAAAAGAAGTTCCCGCAGCAGAATAGGGATCGGGCGAGAACTCGGTGACAAGAAATGAAAATTCGATAAGAAACGATATTTCAGCTATTGTAACTACGAACATTCGTGTAAACATTCAACTACATTAAAACTTGGTTGAAACGACTGAAAATAATTGACTGAGCAAAAACATCGTGCATTGAAAAAAAGTGCTTAATAATTTATTTACGGGGGATATGAGATTTATTTCGCAGAAATAAAAGATTCATTTCCACATAATACAGTTTATCACCGTGAAACAAATCCTATATCTCACAGATAAATCTTTACGTATTTTTTTCTCAGTCAACAGGAATCTTTCTGTTCCTGCAGCCGAACTTTTCTTCGGTCTCCAGGCAGCGGAAAATTCAGTTACACCAACGGGATTGTTTTCATCGTGCAGTTATTCATTACAAAAGTCAACGATCGATTTCATCAACAACGGTTAATCTTAAACTAGGGTTTAACCTTCACGACCACTTTTGATATTATTTCCGGGCGACGGGATTGGTGAAATTTGCCTGATTAAATTTTGAAAACCAACGGATGCCGGTGAATTCGTTCGTAAGCGAAATATATTTCGAATACAAAATCGGCGTGTCGGTAGCCGGGGGGAGGGAGGGGAGTAGTTTAGCGAACGGCAGCGATCCGATAGCGATAAAATCGGTTTGCCGCAATAGGTTCCCGCTTTCGAGTCGGCTGACGGGGGTGTAGCGTCAGGAGCCACCACAGCAGCCCCCTCCCTCCTCCTCGTCGTTGTACAAGCGTCAGAGATATTACTTGGGCGCGAGCGTGAACGGGGGAACAAGAGAGGAAGGAGGGTGATCTATTATGAGCCTCGCGTGTAATCAGGCGAGCTTCAGGCGTGAACATAAACACGAACACGTACGCGAGCGCGGATAGGAGGTGATCAGCGATTAATCTCGCGCCCTTAAGGAATATCCGGGAGGCTACTCGCAGCGTCGAATAAAGTAGATGAGCCCGGAGGGGGGTTTTCGTTGTACCGCTGCAAAACAAACTTCACGATGACTTACACTCGCCCACGAGCGGCTCACGAGCGTTGGAAATAAATCTCGCGCAATAACTGTCAACTTGAAATCCACCTTTCCGGCCGTTACGCTTAATAGATGATACGCGGGGGTCGCGGGGTGCGTCATGAAGAGCGTTATTCTCCTTCTCTCTTCCTCCCTCACACTCAAACCGCACTTATTTCTCCTCCCCCTCTCTCCCTCTCGCTTTCACTCTCTCCTCCCCGGCACGACGTGGGGAAATGCCGTTTTGTACCCACACACGGGCAAAAGCCCGATGCACACGGTACAGAGGTACTCGCGGCGTTTGATCTCGCGTTACTTTCTCGATCCTTGCGAGCACCGAGTTTCTTTTATGCAAAAGGCTCAAAGAGAATGGTGTGTTCCGCGTGCGCGTAGTATACCGCTACGACGAGTGACTGGAATAATGCACGGCGAGGAGGGACAGAAACAGAGAAAGAAAGAGAGAGAGAGAGAGAGAGGGGGGGAGAGGAAGAAAGCTGAGCGAGAAGCGCGACGACGGAGCGAGGAACGGGTAGACCTTCGTGTGTTCGTAAGGGGGAGGAAGAGAGAGATCGAGGCGAAGCTTGGAGAAAGAAAGGAGACTTCCTCCTCGTGGGACGTTAGTCGGTGCGTTCGCCGCCGGCACGGACACGCTACTTCGTCGCGCGAGCATCTTTGAGCAGCGCGCCGTGCATCAGCCGGCGGGACGAAACTCCGCAATTCCGTCCATTCGGAGGCATTCGGGCGCGAGGTTTGTTCCGCATGCACTTTGCATCCGCGGTGCATAATTCGTACTGTCCGAGGAGCCCCGGCGAGACGGGCGGTCCGCTTCCTCCCGATCGATAGATCTCATCGATCGCCGGTGGCTCACATGGCGCGCCTCTTTCAACGGTACAGTGCGTATGCGCGCAGCACGCAAATTATGCACACAGACGTGTGTTTGTGGCAAACGCGAGGAGCATAGATGCGCGTGCGAGTTTCCATTCGATCGAGAAGCGTTGAACTCGTGACTGAAAGGACGGTGATCTTTCATGAATGATCGCAGCGCGCGATCTCGAAGAGCGCGAAAAGTGGCGTCAGAATTGGAAAATAACCGGGGCTGAGAGGCAACGTGTTACTTGCCGACGCTGCTACAAGCTGCCCTTTCCTGGCTTTTATTTCGTTAGTGATAACACAGCGACGGTGTAACGCAATTGTATTCTTTCAGCGGAGTAATTCCGGTATTCGCGCCGCGGAAGTCGGGGAAAATGGAAAGAGCGGGGATAATTTACTCGCGACTACTCTGTTATACGCCTTTACGTTAGCATTGCGACTTCGGGGGTTTTTTATTGTTAACATTAGCGAAACCCTCGTGAATCGAGAATCGACTTCTCGATGCAGCAAGTGGCGCAATCGTATATCACGGCCCGCTTAAAATGATTACCCCGGGGAATGCGAAGAGCTTAACGATTACTTTGCGATATGCAAGTACAGAGGGATATTAAAGGACGGGATATAGCAAAATGCAAGCGTATAACAAGATGTAAAACTTTCCCACGCAACGCTGGAAATAACGAGTGATTGTTGCCTATGGAAGGCGGATTGTAATACGGGGTAATGATGCGATGTAAATTGAGAATTGCGCACGCAGGTACAGTGAATATTTCTTACCTTCGTACGCAAGTCCCTTCGTTCCCGCGTCGCGAGCAAAATGAAAACACTTTCCCGTCGATGACGACGAGGATAACACGAATAATGGTTACCCTACACCTCTCGCAGAGAATGAGTAGCATAATTACCGCGGAAATTAAAGAGACGTAACGAGAAGTTGGATCATATCCTCGGAAACGGGAAATACTTGCCAACCGCGGGCACGTCGCGGAGAACGAGAGCCGAACGAGAACGAGTTCCAAAAGCAAATGTTATCGCACAGACGAGCTTCTCTCATCGTCGGGAACATATCTTGCAATAAAAGGCGGCAGGATTCTCAGTCGGGGTCGCCGATAAATCCTTTCTCTCGCACGCGAGTAATAGACGTACGAGGGCACATTGTTGTCGGATGGTAATATTTATCGGCGTGATCGGCGACCATAAGTCTCGCGGGGAACGATTACAAGGATTTTTCACGTGGCGGCGGCGTTCAGCGATACGGATTCTATCAAAGATATAACGGAGAAGGCCGTTATTCTCCGAAAAATGGACACAGTGTGCACAGTGCGCGCGCGTGCGCGCGATGTCCTTTTATCGGAGAGAGATCTATTCGACGTAATAAAACTGATTCATATCGTGAATACGTACAAAAAGTCCCCGGGGCTATCGATACCACTCGCAGTTTGAATATTATTCTATCACGTCGAGTGTGATAGACAAATCAGCTCTGTCGCGCGTACGAGGTGTAAAAAATGTTAAATCCGTCGACGCTGAGAGCAGCTCGAATTGCGTTTCATTCGGACATATTCCGCGCGCGCGCGCGACGTGACTCTTGCTCGATGCGATTCTGCATTCTCCGAGTATTTGTCAATTTTGTGCTTTTCTCACACAACCTGAAGTGGAGGCGTTTTAATAAATATTTATGCAAGGCGTTTCGTGACGTACAAGTCGGAGGATGCCTTCCCGGGATTAGTTTGACTCTTCGACGACGAGTAATTAACAGATTATATAATAATATATAATATATAAATATTTCGTACGACTTGGTATAATATCTTTTTCATGTACAATATTTCATAGATATTTTCTAAATTTCACTGCAAGATATGTATCAAGGTAAGACCATAGCAGCTTTAATACCGATGCCGCACCTTTTGTTTGCGTTTCGCTATCGTAATTAATGTAATCGCCGCATGTGACATCCTTTATCACGCGAGCAAGAAATTATTATTATCGTTATAGAAAAATATCAAAAATATCGGCACATTTCCGTGAGAAAATGCAATTTCGCGCGGCTTGTTTTAATTTAAGCTTTATCAGTTTAAATCTACTCCGTCCGTGAACTGAATTTCATTTAAATCTCCTCCGTTTAAATCACCTTCCCTTCCATCTACTTTATATCGCATCGTACTATGTAGTTATTACTATCGAAAAACGTCATTTTAAATAATCTAAAATACGTATGAATTTTAAATAATTCTTACGTTCTTTCCCCTTTGACCAACTTAAATCGATCTTCCTATCTTCGATAATAAATTCCTTCGGATTACGCAATAGGTCATCAAATATTTTCGACATATATAAATTCCCAAATAACGCTATAAAAATGTCTCGAATTTTCACAATTATCTTTCGAGAGAACGTTCGGAATATCTGAATTTCTTACGACATGCGGTACACCGACATTAACGAAAAGATCAAACGTTAAAACGTAATTCCAGCAAGCAAGCCTTATGCATCCAGCTGTACGCGCGTCGTATTGGCTGAGGTAAAAAAGCCCGTAAACCGAAACAGCCCCGTTTACGCGAAGTCCGCGCGTTCAAAAACGTTATCTCAAACCCGGGATCGGCACTGCGGAGCAGAAACGGAGACCATTTTGCTTCACCTCGCGATAGGCAAATGATACCCCAGTGCCGAAATTATTGCTATCCATCTTAACATATATTCAACGGCTCCGGATACCCCTGTACTTGCACTTCGATAAAGTATAGGGCGCGAAAGTGGCCGACCTTAATTGTAAAACGGAAGTCTCGTTATCGATCGGTACCAACGGCGTAACGAACGGTCGACGAACCCCTTGGACGATCGAATTCTCGCATCGTTTCTAATTCCAACGTTTCTTCCCCGCCTTCGATTTTCGGCCCGGCGGTTTCTACCTTGAATTATTATCGCAGTGATCCGACCAAGATAGATGAAACCGAGATAGAATGGGAGGTACCGAAATGAAAACGCCGAGAACAGATGGCCGATGGCCGAGAACAGTTTCGCCGCTCGATAAAACGCACGTTAATCGCGGTTTGAGAGATTTTCGCGAAAAAAAAAGAAATCCCTGCCAATACCGTATCTTTAAAATCATTCAATCATTCCTGTGTTGGTACGAAGCAACCCGCCGCCCGTCAGATCATACTTTACACTACAGACTACGCATCAGTGGGAAGTCACTTGAAATATGCAATTACCAATATCGAAGTAGATTAAAAAAAATTGAGTTATCGCAAAAAAGGTAGATATCTCTTTCGCGCAAATATATAACAAAAATGAACGAATAACATCCGTTTTTACGGCAATCGAAACTCTTTTATTTTAAAATATCGTTTCATTTCACGCGCAGTCCGCAAAAAATTCCAGTTCGTCAAAGTGGCCCGCAGAACTGGCCCAAAAGGGGTAAAGTCTAAGTGGCGGAATCTGTAGTGTCTGAAAGGAGCCAGCCACTTGTGACGATACGTCGCTTACGTGCGTATCGTGCGCATAATTTTCGAATTTTCCCGGCGGCTATTATGTGAAAGGGTAGTTACGCTCACGGAGCTTCGCTTCAAACGCTCAACGCTTCCGCGATCTTTCATTTAACACCGCGGAATGCCGGCCCGACTCTATCAATTGCGCGAGCTCGTTAGTTGGGACCTCTTCGAAACTACAGCACTGGCAAAGCGCGTCGGTGTCGGGACGTCGGTGGCGCCTACGGCGCCCGTAATTTTCTCGCAACGGCGAAGGAATCGCCGGAGTTTCCTCGACAAGTCGCCGGGCAGGGGGAGGGAAAGTCGCGCTATTAGTAACTCAATTATAACGGCCGGCTCGCGCGGAACTCGGCGTGCGCAAACTTCCGCCGTACATCGGGACCGGCGGATATTTCCCCGGCCGAAAGTGACCCGTCGAACTCGTCGCAGCGTCGGGATAAATAACACGACGCCGTCCACGCGCCGTCGGGAATATTTCAGCCTCGTAAAAATCCGGAGTAACGCCGACACGTGCGCGAACAATTGATTCATAACGAGCGCCGAAACGGGCGCGCGAGATCGCCACGGCGGTCAGTCGCGCGGTTTATCGCTCGGCTGACCGTATTAATAAATTCCGTTTTACGGGCCGAACAGACGACGTCTATAATTCTTCGTCGTTCGCCGTGTCTTTCGCGGAAAATAAATAACGAGCCGGCGCGCGGCTCTTCGACGCGCGAATAATCGGGAGCGAGGAATAATAACGAACCGCGACGGAGACTCGCGCGGGGGACGCGTTAGCGAGCAGGAAGAAAGGAAAATATAAATATCCCTCCGTCGCATCCTTGCGCCGATCGTCCATGCACACACACACGGCGGACGTTTTCACTTCTCAATTTATTTAGCGGCATCTCCGCGATCGATTCTCGCTCGGCGCGGCGTGATTAAATTTTTATCGAAATCCGAGAGTCCCGTGTCACTATAAATTCGACGATCGCCCACCAAAATCGCATGTCGCGCGCCGTGTGTATTCCGCGTGCGAACAGTATCTCGCTCAAATTGCTTGTAAAAGATAGATAGAGAGAGAGTGAGGGGGGGGGGGGGAGATACGGGGGAGATCTCGCCGCCGAACTCGATTCGCGGACAGCTTTAAAGCCGATTAAATCGCCACTTCCGTAATACGTGCTCTTCAATATTTAATTACGGAGACCCTCGAAGTGTACACCGGCGATATTGCTCGCGAATAAGCCATTATGGCGCTCAATAAATTTCCAACCGACAAATTTCGCGGTTCGGGAAACCACCCGATAACCTGCCGCTCCGGGGAAGGAAATTGAATTTGGCTGCGAAAGAAGAAAGGACGAGGGAAATAAGGAATTATCGGCGCATGTAAATTATTGGAACTCTGTCAACACGTGGATTAATCCACGTGTGCACCCATACTACACGTAGTCTTGCGAAGCAGATGTTTATAATCTCAAAAATACCGCACACGGTATACACACACCTACACACGTCCGGATTATTCTTAACTGGATAACCTCATGTCAGGATATGAATCCGAGGATATGAATATTGGACAGAGAACGAGAAAACGCACAGCCAAAGGTTATCCAGGTTTTGTTTTTTGTAGTTCTCGCAAGGTAAAGAAAATATTCGAAATAACGATCGTCCGCTGGAACGCCCGCTATGGAACGCTACAACACACATCGATGGTGGGCGATTTGCAACGGAGAACACGCGATGGATCTCGGATCACTCGAGGGATGCCTCCGGAATTTTGCAGAACCGCGATATTCGATATTAAGATATGCCGCAGCGGTGTCACGGTGGTAGGTGGATGGATACTCCGAGGATTGTCCACGATCTGTCGTAAGTCGATAAAATCAAGTCCCAATGACCTGTGTTCAGGTAACTTTTTTCGATTGCCTTTAAACTCTACGTTCATTTCCTGAGTGTTTCGACACGGATCTGTGTCGTCACCCTGTATATAATTACGACTCTCGTGAAAATCATAACGCATATATTTATTTAATATCACGTTGTCGAAAGAGCTTTGTCGAAATTTACATGACGATTCTTTGAGCTCGATGGGCCAAAGGATGAAAGTTCGGCGACCAAAAAATTCCAGCGGCCGAGAGCCGCAGGAGAGAGATAGATAGATAGAGAGAGAGAGAGAGAGAGAGAGAGAGAGAGAGAGAGAGAGAGGGGGGGGGAAGAGAGATTGGAGATTTCAGAGGATATAAAACTTTCAGGGCGTTACAATGCGCGCATTCGAAGATGCAAATATACCCAATAGAAGTTCAAGGACTTTAAGCCTCGAGTAGTCGAAAATTCCAGAATTCTCGCACATAATTCTCTCTCCGTACACAGAAGCCACGGCGGTGTATAAAAAGTGATGAAACTTTCCGCTGAACGACGTGAGTAAGTGTATAAAATGTCCCCGACAACGAGATCGCTCGCGTGAACCCGCTGAACTGAGCGCGGCGCCGAAAATCACAAGTGTGCTATGCGACGAAGCGTCACCTACATTCGCGCATGCAACATCCTCAACCCTTGTAACCGCCGACGACATCACCGGTGCCGTTATCGTATCGACGTCGTCTATTATAAGCGTTCCCGCGAGCGAAATCGGCCGAGACTCTCGGCTGACTGCGGAGCAAGCCGAGGCCTCGCAAAAAACAGAATACGCAAAAAAAGCGACGACGCATGGCGAGGGGGAATCGAACGAGAGGGATCGTTAACGCCGGTCCGAAAGACGCGTGAGAGATCACGGACGAGTTCTTTTTCACAGGGCCTTATCCAACCGCTCTCGAATAATCGTCGAACGAACAAACCGCAAGTTTCGCCCGGAAATATGTATTTTTATTCGCCGCGAATTCGTAGGCAATTGTAGTCACTAATGTTCTCAATTCGGGTTACTCCAAGTATCTCGGATATTACCCGGTTGCCCAAGTTTCCCAGGTATTACCTTTCCAGATACCCGTGTTTTTGCAAATTACCTGGATATTCAGGTACATACATACTAGAATATTAGAATATGTAATTAGGACATAGAATATTCAGATGTTTATTTTGATTATTATTTGTTCTTGTTTATTCTTTAAGTCGTTCTATGTATAATAAAAGTATTAAAACCAAGTCGACGAAAAATGGAGAGAAAATATTAAATTTTCATGTTAAAACATATAATATATTAAAACATATATGTAATATATATAAGGTAAAAATGCCCGGATCTACTGGGCACTTCTGTTGCTTGAATTTTTACATATGAATCTTCAAATTTTCAACGTAGAATATATATACATACACAAATATTGAATATATACAAATATTTTATGTTTAAAGATCAAACATTCATATTTAAAGACTAAAACAACAGGAATGTCCACAGTTAGATACGCGTGCAGGCATTGGTACTTTTACCTTACATGACAAAATAAAATATGAAATATCTGGCGGATTACTTATTTATTAACCCGAACATGACGATCTTTACACGCGGATTGACGAGGAAAATACAATTATAATAGAGACAAATATAAATGCATTCAACGAAAATTTCACGATTCCAAATACTCGAATGACACCCGCGAATTAAGGGTGCACGACTGAGAGCGACACGAGTCCATTCTGATTCATTTGAAACTTCGACGATAAACAGCCGATAAAATAAGTATTATACACTTTAACTACTGGGAAGAGTATTGCCGGAGTACAAAACTCGCGCTGTAACCCCGAAACAAGGTCGAATCGGGTACGTATTAACCGGGACTCACTTCATCGTTTTCAAGTGCCGAATTCAACCCCGAAGCGTTTCCCGCATATTAAGTTACACTGTGTATGTGTGTGTGTGTATCTACGGTATGTATTGCGCGCACGCTAAACGAACTCGGCTGTCGCACGTAGTCTCTCTTTTCCGACGACATCGTAGGTGAAAACTCGATAAAATCGCAGCGCGAACGATTCCGAGCGGCGCATACGAATGGAACGTAGTGGAAGGTATCCAACGCCTTCGTCGATTACCAGGGAGAAGAGCGTGAACGAGAGCGCATTTTACAGAAATCGCTGATCTGGCCGTGCATCATAATAGAAGCGACCGGCGCGCCTTGGACGTTGATGCATCGCTTTAATACCATTTTATTACTATAAGACACCTGCGAATGGAATCGAAATAATCCTTTGTCTTTTCGATTTGCTATTTTACCATTGACGTTCATTCGTTTGAACGCGACGGTCACAACGAAATCACAACGGGAGATCGCACGTGAAATACGACGTGTAAATGAGATAATACATTACGAATCAATATCGGAATGAAACGCTTCACGAGGAGGGATGGGGCGGGGAAATCACGCATCGATAAACGAGGACAATCGCTACGATTGACAATAACATCTTGCGAATTCGGTTAACCGGCTGGATATATTTTCCACGGAGAAACGATCTATCCGCGCGCGTCTTCGTGCTTTCAAAAGAACCGTATTATTTACGGTTCCTAGGCATTTTTCAACAGCGAGCAAACAACACCGCTGGCCGGCCGGTTCCCCCCCGCCCTCCCTCGGTTGTCGCAACCGGCTCAAAATTTCCATACGTGAAACGAGAGACAAATTCATCTCCCATTGTTCCCGTTTGCGAAAACGCATCGAGCGCCGTAACCCCGGAAATGCCGCTTTACTCGCACCTGCCCCGGTAATTCATTTCTTCGTGTTCTCGCGCGCCTCGGTTAAATTTCCACGAGCGAGCCAGCCAGCGGGTGTGCTAAAAAATATAAAGGGGCGCGCATGCGAATCGTCGTCACGGTGCGTGAGAGGAGAGAAAAACGTCCGCCGTGTGTCAGCGAAGCACGCCTTCTACCCGCGCATCGATAATCCGCGCATCGAGAGCTTCAGCTTTGCCGACAGCCAGCGCACTGACTTTTTTCCAACCCCTTTTTTCTCTCTCTCTCTCTCTCTTCCCTCCCTATCATCCTCATTTTTATATATATATATATCTCGGGATTCACGTGTACGAGGCGCATCCGACCGACCGACCGACCTGTGCAGCTCGCGGCTCTTTGCCATTCGTTAGCCGCTGGATAACAAACTTTAATTAGACCAGACTCATTGACGACATAGCGACGAGCACGCAACTGACGGCAACCACCCGACGCGATTCCGACGATGGCGACCACCCTCGTGCGATGCAAACGCGTTACTTTTCTGTTCCATTTGTTTGCTCCCGTATTTCGTATATAATCAGGGATGCTCTTCGTGCAAGCTAAGCAGACTGCTGCCGGAACGCTGCCAGACACAACTTTGTTCGAACGCGTTTTCCTTCTTCATATGTAATTTCATGTTCCATCACGTCCACGCTCCCTTCTTCCGAAATTTCCTACTTTCGTCATGCGGAATCGTTTTTGTTTCCTAAATTTTCCCTGAACCTCGTTAGTCGATCTCTCGATGTAAATCACCGTGCGAGCGGCTGTCAGCCACGCTGGGGGCGATCTCCGCTTGCGTTTCCATATGCTTTTCATTTATCACGAGGAATTCATTAGAATTAGTTGGAAGAAATATATCTACAGTTGGAGGCGAAAAGATTGCAACACCTTCTTTTCCAATAATTTTCGCGATTCATGCGTATCCAATGAAAGGATTTCTTTTCAAGGGGGTCGTAAAGCTTAGTGTCGTATTTCTAGTGGCGCATCAAAGGAGCCACTCATAAGTTTAGCATTTCAAGTAAAATTACGTTCCTATTTATTTAACTACCTAAATAATACATGTTAATTTTAGACGAGGTTGAAATAGACATTGATACACACAATATTATAAATACGAAAATATTGTTTTTCATTTTTCCCATTAATGTAATTTTTATGCATTAGTTGATCTAATAAAGATACCAAATAATAGAAAAAGGTATATCAATATGTGCATATGTATATGTATTTCGAGTATTACTGTAAGTTGTGGATTTGACGTCGATGTATTTTCAAAACAAAATGGTCAATAATCCTGAAACTTGCGTGTAACGTCTGCACGTTAGTCTTTAACATTATAGTAGTTTTCATCAAAATTTTATTGGTTTACGAGATACTAAAACTAGAAATAAAAAATAGTACACTAATCCTCAGGAACACGTACGAAAAGTGACAGCCTTAGTTACGCGGTACCTAGTAAAAAGCAGTGCAATTTTCATCGAATCCTTATTAAACTCACTTCGCTCAACCCCCTTAATAATTCTCAGAAGATACACTTTTCCATCGGATATGCCGGAGCTGCGTTCCGGAGTTCATCGAAGTAAAAGTGTTGCGACCTCTTTTATCGCCATCGGCTGTGCATCCAGTTTCTGGATTTATTCGTTCTACCGGCGAGTTCATTCGTCTTGCCTCGTGATAGTCGCTCGCATCGCCGACGATTTCCCGCTGCGGACCGACGGGCCGCCATCATCTCGGCCGCGTTCGCCGGTTACCAAAGATCGAACCGCCGCCGCGTCGCAGGGTGGGTGTACATACTGGAAGGCGGGTAAACGCATCTATGGATGTACAGCGAGCTTCAAAGGCTCGCATCCACACGTCGGCCTTTCAATAGCCGACACTCCGGCCGTATCCGGTTTTTTAAAAGCTCACCCTGGGCCCACCACCCGCACCTACCGCAACGACACAACTTGCCACCGCTCCAACCCGGGCGGGTTCCATCCCTCAAAACCCTCCCTGCGGTAGCACCCCGTCTCCACTCCGCGCTCTTCCAAGCTGCGGTTTATTTTTTACTCCGCGAAACCGACCGAAATGCATGCACGGTATATCGCCCCGCTTTCACACAAGGCCCGACGACAGCACGCCGCATCGTGGAACATCAAACGACTTGCAAGGATTAAAAGAAAGAACGAGCGAGCGAGAGCGGGAGGGAGAGTGTATGAGAGCGACACCCGATGGAGAAACCGAGATTATAATCATCATTAAAAGCGGAGTAAACCAACGACGGGAGGGGGAAAGAGAGAGAGAGAGAGGGGGGGAGAGCGAGCAAAAGCCGAAGCGCGATCGAATATCCGGAAAGAGAGATGCGTTGATAATGCGGGAGATGACGGAAAAGTCGAGTCGGAAAGTCGGTTGTCCCCGTCCTTCTCGTCCTTCGCGCTTACAGGAACGGCTGAGAAGACGTTTGCAAATTACGCAGAGTCTGAAGCGACTTAGGGACTTTCAGAGTTTTAATTACTCCGTGCGAGAAACGTGCGCTCTCTCTCTCTCTCTCTCTCTCTCCTCTCTCTTTCTCTCTTATTACTCGTCATGGTTTGCGTTTCGCGCTACGTGCCGAGGTGTCATTTCAATTTTACGAAAGACTTCCAGCTTCAACGCAAAAGAGTGTCCCACGATATTGCGCGTTCTCCCGACCTGATTAGATCTATCTCTTATTATTATTATTTTAATTAACCGACATTCGCCGCCGAGTTGGCATTTTATGGCGAAATGACAAGCAGAGTTTCCTTTGAGAGAGAGAGAGATATTCCGTTTCCTGCCTTTCTTCCGCGTAGGATGGCGGATTTTACGCCCGCGGCTTTTTAAGGGAAAATCGTTAGGCGCATTTACAAGCACGCGTGGTCACTTAAGATTTGCTCGCCGCTTGCAATCCGCTAGATGCCGACGAGCGTGTTGATAAGAACGAGCAATGTGAATCTGAACAGTAGGCGAAGTCGAAAATACGAACGCATGCAAATGAATTGTGATTTACAGTACGTTATTCCGAATAATAATCGGAATGGGCTGTTGCTCTTGTTAATTCAACACGCAACGCGCTCTATAAATATTCAAAGTCTACGAAAGAAGGATCGTCACTCGAAAGTGAATAACGCAAGAAGAAAGGAAGAAAACGTAATCCCTCCGTGCAAGTATCCTGTGCGATTCATAAATGTTACAACGAATAACTATTCTTCGAACGAATCGTCGGGAAACTTATTTAAAACGACTGACATGTTGCGATATTACCAAAAAGACTCATCACACGATATATAGAGAGATAGAAATATTGCTTATTCCAATAAACGTCCGTCAATGTCTGTTCAATCTTTCGACATACTCGCATTAGTCACTTTTTTCGTGCTTTTCGCCGCTTGAAATATTACTATATGAATGACGAACTTATACCGCTACATTTCCAAAACTAAATAACCAATGCGGAACATCCATATCGATATCGAATGTATTGTACTGATCTTTTATTAAAATATTGATAGTGTAGTCTGGAGGTCTCTTAAAATTGAAAATAGGACACCGTCAGTGTGGTATCAGGAGGCACATGTGTTAAAAGGATTTTGGAACAAATTTACCAACTTTCGATGTCGGTCGACCTTTCGCCCTAATCGAGCGCGTCGGACAATATCTCCACCGATACGTTGAAATCTAAGTTACAGCGAGCTCCCAAGAAATTCCGACAAGCGCCTTTAATCGAGAGAGTCTCATCGCGCTAATGACACCCATGCGTCATTAGCGAACGCGACCACCGCCACTACCTCGACGCGGTTCCCACGATCCGTGATTTCTTATCGGGACGCGTAAGTCACGATAGGGAACGACGATCGGGCGACAGTGACAGATGCCGAGCAGACCGGCAAAAAGGGAGCGCCGTAGATGCATTAATGCAAAAAGGAAGGAGCGCGGCCGTCTACGAGCCGCCGGGGTTTCCGGAACGACGTGAACAATTTCAGCCAGGCGAGCCAGGAGGAGAGGGGGGGGGNGGGGAAGGCAGCAGTCTGAATTTCGGGCAGTTGCGATTATTTTCCCGCGAGTACACCGCCGACTTACGAGTGAGTACGGAGTCACGAGAGGGGGGGAGGGGGAGGGGAAGAAAGAGGGCGAACACAAATTTATGCGTGGCACCGCGTGGCAAGCGCCGCGACGAAAGGGAAACAGTCCTTTTTTTCTTCGCGAAACCCGTTGTAAAGTTGACTTTAGAGAAGGGCTGAGGAGGAAGAAAGAGAAATATGCCAGGCGTGCGTATGTATCGGAGCCGAGAGAGCGGTTGCACGCACCGGTGGTCTCCGTGGATAAATATTTATACGTGCACTCACGTGTCGACGTCATACGCACCGTGTATGCGTATACACGTGCGCGTGTGTATCTCTTTCGTCGGCACGTGGAGAAAAAAGAAAAAAAGGAAAAGGGGGATTCCCCGCGCGCGAGAAACGCGGCGCGTTTTGTACCGTTGTGCTTCGACACGTTCGCGCGATAGGATATCGTTCCTTTCCTCCGGAACGGATAAAAACCCTCCCCGGCCGCCGAGCGCGAATAATCAGGCGAATATGTTAAATACGATCGCGAGAGCGAACTCCCCATCACTTACACATTTCGCGCTCGGCGACGCACCATGGAAAATCAAGCATAACTCTCCGAGTTATTCCAAGTTACGAAGAGCCGCTAATTCACGAGAGAAACGAGGGAACTTTCTTGATTTTCGTCCGGCGGAGTTCGCCGGGTGAATACGTAACGTCGCGGGAACGTATAAATGATCGCGCGGATACGCATACGGTGCGCCGGTTGTGTTTGCGCACAAAAATAGCACAAACCGCAGGTTTCCCTGTAAGGAGCTGTGCACGGAGCCGGCGAGCGAACGCGCGAGCGGAAATGACGGCGAGTTTATCCTTGATATTCAATGAATGCTATTGTGGGCACAACTCCGCTATTCCCCCGGCAAATTAATAATGCATGAGCGACTTGAAAAATTATTCTCGGTTTTCAATAGCACAAGTATACCGTGCGCTATTAAAAAAGAAAGGATCGCTCAAGACGCAACCCGAATCGAATTAAACGAACTCGGATCTCTCCCCATCGATTGCACGCGAAAAATTCACTTCCCCGAATTTTTCAGCAAAATTCTCCGGCTTTTTTTTTTTAATCTATCCTTTGGCTAACATTTCTAGTTCCGGTTGCCGGTCTGAATCGATTTTTACTCAATTTAACTCGACTGCAGTTTACGCAACGAAATTTATTTAACTCGGAAACTTTTTCTGCCACACTATTTTTATTCGCCTTTCGATCGGTAAGAAATTAATCGGACTAATCGAAAATTATAGAGAAAACACGGTGTAACGCAGTACGGAATAATTTTTTTACTTATATCTCATCGGAGCTTGACAAGATCTGATACTCGTAAACACGTAATAACATCACCCCTCCTTGAGTGTGTAACCGATGGGAGATACATTACGCATTCCTACATTATTCGACATGAGTTTACGACTCAGTTCGTACACAACGCCGTTCTTACGTGCCGCCCTTTCGATTACTCTCCGGGTCGCGAGCACGGTGTCGAAAAAAAAAAATGATAGAAAATATCAGCTCGGCGCGCGCTAAGATATAGTTGATATAGTAGTAGAGGTGGCGCGAAGAAGAAGAACAGCACACGGAGGGGATCGACGGAGGGGTGGAGCAACGGGCGAATTTATCGTTAATATTTTCCGTGCGCACGAGCGCGCGGAATCTCGAGAACTCGCACGGTCGGGAACGCTTCGATATTTTTTTCCCCCGCCGAAGAGAGCGAGTCGCGCCCGGTACGAAGAGCTTCGCCGGGAAATACGGACGGACAAGAGGCTGAAATTTACGCCGATGCACGTGACACACGCGAACAAAGGCGCCAATGACGATAAAGTCTGGCCTCGTCTTCGAGGTCGGCCCTCTCCGAGCGTGCTGCTCGTCGCGCGGACACCGTCGTCGTCAGTCATTTCGAACCCGGTCAACGCGTCACGACGCGTTCCGAGGTGCGAGAGATTCGTAAGCAGTGTCGGCAACGTTCGCTCGATGTGGCATCACATCATTCGAATGTAACGATAACCACTGATTCCAGTGCTCGGACCTCGGATGAAACGAATCGTTTTATGTTACAGAAATCTTTTAATTGGCATCTCTCCCGCGCACCCAGCACGTAGTGCAGTGGTGTCAATTCCGGCAAAGCCGAACACCTGATATTTAGTTGCATATTCTTGTCATCAATTTCTCCCGTTTATCTTTCATGCATAAAAGCGCATCTCGGTGCGTAGAAGTGTTAAAATAAGACAAGAAGCGGATATTTGGATACTTTTTACGCGGCAAAATATATGTCAGAATTAAATATAAAATTTATTCCCCTGGCAGAGGGAGTACTCATTTGTTCGTTCATTTTTATTTTAACAGTTTTATACGCGGATTAACCGAGGAGTATGCATTTATATAATGAAAAATAGATGTGATTCCATTTAAAAAATTTCCCGATTCCGTGTTACCCGGGTAGTACCGCGAGTTCAGATACTCGAACATACGCACACACATACATCACCCGGGTACAGAAACACCCGGTTTACACTGACAGCGCTAATATGAAGCTTATAGACGGCGAAATTGCGCGCGTATTCCGATGGGGCGTACGAGAACGAAAATATCGCGACGTCCGTAACAAAGTCTCGTGGCTGTGCACGGGTGCAACGAAACTCTCTCGTCTCTCTCTCTCTCTCTTCCATCCCCTCTTCCTCGTCTCCCCGGAAAACACTAGGAAGAGTGGAGTCAGATACAATGTTGCTCTCTCTCCGGGGCATCGAGCACCGGAGAAACTCGGCAAACAATTATAACTTCCTGTGGGAAACACCGATATATATATATATCAGCCGCGCTGCCGGCGCACGTCGTTCCGAAATGCCACATTTATGGTCCCGTTGGTGTTATCGAGCTCCGAAATTCTGGTTTCGGAATTTCTAGTTCCGCCGGTTCTCTGCGGTCGGCCACCCACGGCAACGATTACCTTTCTTAGCCGCGCTGCGCGGATTCGATTCATCCCTCGGCACGTACGCCCAACGTTGGTAGATTCCCTCCCCCTTCCTCCGGCACTGCTGCCGCCGTCGTGGCAGCAACGAATTCGTTCCTCTCTCTCTCTCTCTTTTTCTTTTTCTTTCGTTGCTGACGCGTATGGAAATATCGCTTCCCTAACCTTTCGCACTACAGGTCGTGTTTCTTCTTTCGCGTCAGCCAACTCTCGCGGCTATTCTCGAACGGATTCACCACCGATACCGTAAATAATTAATGTTTCTGTGCTCCTTCCTCGGTGACCAAACTAAAATAACAACGTCGAGCGATTGGCCGGGTGGAGTGTTTTGACGTTTAACTATTAGGTTGGTGCATATGAAATGTCGGATTCTTAAGTGATTGTATAAAACTGTATATCTTTCTTCAAAAGCTGTTTATTCAATCAAAGTATGCTCCATTCGCTTCAATACACTTCTCCCAACGAGATTTTAAAGCGTAGATGCCTGTCTTAAAAAAATTTTGGTCTTTAGAATTAATAAACTCTGATATCGAGTTTTTTAGACTGTCTTCATTTTCATGGTGTTTGCCTCTTAAAAACAGCTCTAAATGCTTGAAAAAATGAAAATCGGTCGGCGAGAGATCCGGTGAATATGGTGGATGCTGCAAAACTTCATATTCCAGTTCGTTCAGTTTCGCAATTGTTTTGTGCGATGTGTGCGGCCGAGCGTTGTCATGGAGCAGTAGCGGGCCATGCCGATTCACAAGCGATGGGAGTACAATTTGGTGTCTCAATATCGTTGTATGGTCAACTTTCATCCTGATAGCAAGTTCCCTCGTGGATACGGCTGGATCCGCTTCCACTAGAGCCTTCAGGTCATCATTATTCACAGACGTTTTGGGTCTTCCGCGCGGCTCATTTTGCAGTGAAAAATCGCCAGTCCGAAATTTTTCGAACCAACGCTGCACTTTCCGATTGTTAACCGTATTCTCCCCAAACGCTTGGTTTATGTTGCGTGCAGCTTTTGCAGCACTATTACCAAGTTTGTACTCATATAAGAAAATGACGCGAATGTCGGCAGAATTCATATCGGTAATAAACTCAAAAGAAATAAAAAAGGGAAGACCTTCGAGAAAACCTATTTTGTTGAAATGAGTCTCTGGCAATGGACAATACGAGTATGAATGAGGTTATGCCAAATACAAAAGTATAACGAAAACAGGGAGGAAAACGTCCGCATGTAAAGAGAATGCGACATTTCATACGCACCAACCTAATAAATAGAAGTTTAGCCGCGAGTCCACCGTCGTGTTTTTATATGCGCGACGGATATTATATTATCGATCGACATCGGCGATAATGAGAAGAGTTCCATTGGTGAATCACCGATTAATATAAGTTGACGGAATGACCGTTTTCTACTCTCGAACAATGCGTCCGTCGGCTCTAGAAATGTATTCGATCGTAATTCAATGCCATAGTTTATTCAGGTGATTATTCCAACTGCGGCGAACTGTATTTTCGAATCGCGCGACCCCGACGATGAAAACGCATAAGAATCGATCTAAATGCAATTAGAAGAAGGAATAATTATTCCAGCACGATCGATTCATCCCCCGCTTCTTTTATTTATCGTCATTCAATGAGATTGAAACGCCCGACGCGATTTATTCCTACTTTCTCTATTTTCCAAATATTAAGGCCAGCCCTATCCGATTAAGGAATTATTCGTGGACCACGAAGAGACTCTCGTATATTTGCTTTTTCGCTCGTTAATTTATCATCCAGATAAAACTGCGCCCGGCCCTGCGGTCTCCAGTGAGTTCTTGTCTCTATATTCGACGTACGTACGTACACGTGTAGCGGCGTAGCGTTCACGCGTAACCCCTTTCGTTGGGCCACAAAGTTTTCCCATTTGGCGAGGTACACTTTTGTTTTCACCGCGCGGTAAAACAAATTTCCAGGTGCATTCCGGAGCACTGAGCGAGCGTTCTCACGCGCGAGCTCCATTTGACGGAGGTGCATTTCGCTGCATTTCCTCTCCATCTCAACCTCTCTCTCTCTCTCTCTCGCGAGATGCACTCGTGAAAAACCATCTCTTCGTCGAATTCATGACAATGGTATATGCTAGGCTCGTCCTTCTATTCTTTCTTTTTTCTTTTTCCAAAGAAAGCTCGCACGGAATGCATATATGTTTGAACCACTTCAGAAGAAGTCGTTAGTATGAACGTCGGAAACGTAGAATTATATCGGCCAGACGAGAACGTGCCTCCAGAAACATAAATATATACACTGCAGATCAAGACGAATGGATTTTTAACGATTCCGCGGCACAAAAGACATAAGTCGCATAGTATTACTATCGCAATAACAGGCGGAACAATAATCGATTTTCACGAACGCGATGGAGAAAGCGCTACACTTGAAATGGCTTCTTCATAAATACCACCTTCAAAAACTACAAAAAAAAGCTCATTGAAGTATTCATTACATTCGAAGCTTTGATTGCAAGAGAATCCCGGCTAATTCAGAAAGGAATTATCTTCTGTACAATGAACAAAAAAGCACCATTAATACGTTTCGCTTTGATAATTAGAGAAACGAGTAGTAATAATAGTCGTAGAAATGCAGGCTTGATGAACTCTCTCCCCCTCCTCTTCGCCTTTCTCTCTCTCTCTCTCTATCTCTCTCCCTCTCCCTTCTTTTTTCTCTTTCTCCTTCTCTAATATATTAAACCAATTCGTACACCGATAATTGGTCAACTGTTTGTTTCAAACAATTGAACGAGAAATCAGCGATGCGATCGTGTAATGGTAATAACGTTATAGGAGACAACAGACTCGTACATCGCACAACAAATAATCGAGAATACCTATCGGTGAATAATGTTAATTCAGTATATCTAATACCTGATCTCTCTTTCCTTTCCCCCTTCTCTCATCCTCCATCTCACTCCCCCTATCTCTCTCTTCCCCTCTTCAACCGTGCGTGCATTTTCGATCCCGGCCGATCGCTGACGAAATCACGCTACTTTTTCAACGTCATATCGGAATTGGAAAATCTATCGAGAGTGGCCACGGCCGCGATTAATCTTGCGGCAGTCAGATCACGAGCTTCTCGATATTTTGCTCGCGCGATATGACGTTTGGCTGCACCGGGGACCGATGTCGGTAGTAAACGAGCGGGACAGCATTGCGACAAATCGATCATCGGAATACGCTTCTTATCGGTGAGCGAGCAGTCCCATGTCTCCCCCGCGAGGTAGAAGGTGAAGAGTTGAGCCACACCGTTGATCCCTCGCGTGAGATTTTCGGCCGAGGTTTCGAGACGGCGACACGACATTAAGGGAGGATTGTCGGACGGGCCAAAAATAACTGTTATCGCTTCTCGATTTTTTACAGAAAGTAACGGGTGAAGTGAAAAAAAACATGTCCTACGTTAAAATTATCGTATTTCTATTCTGCAAAATTTCTTAGTGTCACACCGTTCATAAATGTAGCTGCGACAGAGAGAATTGCAGGTGCGACAGAAAAAAGATTAGAAGATTAATATTTATAGATATATAACGGGCAAAACGGATAATCAATGATGAAAAGTTCGCGACATTTTTACCTCGATAAATTTTAGAATACGTCTGGTATCTAATGGGAAAATTTATCTTCTGCGGATCAATATCAATCAATAAGAAACAAATTCTCCCATTAGATACGAACGAAGTTGAGAAACTCATTGAAAAAATAAGTGTTGCAACCTTCCCACCACTGACATATTCCTCCGTTGTTAATATCAAAAGTTTACGAGAACGTACGTGTAGGTTGTCATGTCAGCATGATTTATTAATAGATACTTGCTTAGTGATTAATGTTGAAACCTCATCGCGCTATTTACAACTAACGAAAAAGAGAACCAATGGTAGTGGCTGTTCTAAACGACCGTTTAGCGCAAAATCATTATAGTGGTACGTGTGGAAGAAACGAATAGGTTAAAGTTAACAACCTACCATCCTCCTTTATGTTGACATTTCATTGCTTTGCCGTGTATTCACGCTTGCACGGGTCATATGCGTCTGCTTAAGGTGGTATAAAATAGTATTTGTAATATTGTGTATTTATATTTACCTCAGCTTTCAAACAAACATTTAGGTAACGAAATAAATGTATAGGGACATAGTTTTGCTTGATATATACTTTTATAAGTGGCTCCCTTGCTGAAAATACGGCACTAAGCGCTACCAGCCTTAAGTTGACGCTCAGGAAAGATAAGAGCATACATATTGCATGCATGCATGCTTGGGACGTGCTGGACGATTTTGGCTGGTAAACAGTGGAACGTTTGGGAGACGCGATTCCAACGCAAAGGGTTAACAGATGACACGGCCTCGCATATGGTGACGAATCGGGTACGAGGGTGTTAAGACCACGTGCACATTAGCGAGCGATAAGCGACGATTCGTCTGACTGTGAATGGCGACGTGAGTGAGCGCGGCCGCCAAATGAGTCCCGAACGCGCGTAATTCAATAAAACCGCATACATCCGCGACGGACAGCTGAATGGTGGCATTACGGTGAAACACGGCGCATATTGGCGGGGTCGATTTTCCACGCTGCAGAAACACGGTCGCGCTTCACACGGGAGCCGCGAATAAACAACGGGGACGACTTTTCCCGCGATCGGCGTCAAATTCAGAAACTTGCACAAATCATCGCCGTTATCGATGCGTTGAATTACGCGCGACACCATCGAGCGTTTCGACAGTCGCTTTTATTTCCGACACCGCTCATCGAATCATTCCACACGTACGAGAAATGATTTCGATCCGTGAGTAAGTGAATGAGAGAATTCACTTTTAACCGTTCGGTAAATCGCTGATATGCGCGGAGCTTAATTCCAAAATGGATATACATGATTTTCACACTCATAAATGGATACACAGAGCGATTGAATGCTCCAATTGTCCTGTATCAGAAAAATTCGATACAATATAAATGGTTATCACACGTTTTGGTAATGACGGCTGTTTGTGAAACGCGCGATTCCGATAAAAAATTTTCAAGCACTTTTGTTGGACACTCGAAAACCTCGGTGTGGAACATAATATCAAGTAGTCAGAAATTACGGGATTTATGATATGATTTTAAAATATCGTTACGTACGTAGCGATAGAAAAATACCAGCGCATCCAAAGCTGTCAATTTCAGCGCGATGAAACAAGCGGCGAATTAACAATTTCGTACACAGAGAAAAAGGTTTCATTATATTTAATATTTCTATTTGACTCAGATTTGTTTCATAGAAACAACATATACTTATAAGAAATATTATTTGTTTGAAAACTCTATTATTTAACAGAATGAACGTTATTTGAAATAGTATCTTTTGACCAAATAAAAAATTATTTGACTACAATAAATATGTAAAATGAAACAAATAATTTCTTTGTGAAAAAATTATCTTTCGTTTCAAATAAATTTTTTATTTAAAATAAAGACACATATTCGTTGAAAAGTCTAACAATCGTGCTTGTTAATCGAAACATTAGTTTCTTTGGAGCATGCTAATGAAATTTGTTTGGATGCAATAAAATTTATTAAATTTGAAGGAATTTTTTCCTCAGTGTAGGGTAATGCACAACCCCAGTATCCATTTCAGAGTTAGCGGTGTGCTACGCAGAAAATTTTATGTCAAAAACGGACCATTGAAATTTTTGTATTGTTTTAACATGCAAAGAAATATATTAAAAAATACACAAATATATGTCAAACTAATATATTTACTTTGTTAACATATTATTTTCCAACATATTCACCTTTCAACATGTTCACGTGCACCATCGCTCATCGGCAAGAAAGTAAAGCCGAAAATTGAAATATATGAGCGCGATAATAAATGCGCTCATTATGAGATATTGTTACGTCACATAGGGGAACTTTCATGTGTGAAACTGATAATGCGCTGTCAAGGCTGCGGCATGAGAACGATCGTGAAAAAATCGTCGTTCGCTGTTATCGTGTTACGAAATGTTACCGATAGTTGGCCAGTTATAGTCGTTAGCAATTACTAACGAGAAAGAATGGCACACAGGCCGTGTCCGTCTGCACTTTTTTCTTTATGAAAACCTCGCCGAGGATCTCCGAATCAATGCCAGAATGGAAATACGATGTCCCGAAAATCTATGGCTGTCAAAATATCCGTGATATACGTTGAAGGCCGTCGTACGGATTTTAGAGCATCGCAATGTCACTCGTGACATCTTGTCAGAAAAGCAAATGGCGAAATCAATTTTTAGACGCAAGGAACTGAGGCGGGAGGATGAAAGGGGGAGAGAGAAAGAGTCTCGCAACGTTCGTTACTATTCCCGTTGCCGAAGTAAACTCGCCGTCCGTGTTGCACCGTCTGATTTCCACAGAAAGAACGAGATAGAATTCCTTTCTTGCGGAATAATAATTCAAACAGGCGAAATCTTTAAGCGAGCTAACAATAGATGCGATGAGAATTTCAGAATCAGTAATAGCGTTATTGAAAATTTACTCGATAATCACGTTTGTTCACATCGAATCGTGCGAATTCCTGAACGTTATTAAAGATTCACGAGATGCAAAAAGGAAATAGACATCAAAACGCGAAGTCGTAATACGCGTTTATCAAAAGCGATT
Organism: Dinoponera quadriceps; assembly: GCF_001313825.1. Classification (NCBI taxonomy): domain Eukaryota; kingdom Metazoa; phylum Arthropoda; class Insecta; order Hymenoptera; family Formicidae; genus Dinoponera; species Dinoponera quadriceps. Next base: position 950,408 of record NW_014555813.1, read on the forward strand.
TATCATTCACCGTCGACCTCGCTAACTCCAAGCGATTATTAACTCCTCAAGGTCTACTTCCGACTACATTTAAATATCTCATCTTAACGATCTGTTACAAGTAATCAACACAAATGGGAAGAGCGAACTGTCAATTCGCCAGAGGACTCGAGCATTTTTTTTCTCGAAATGCGAGCGTACTATCAAGAAGAGGATTTCGATTGGTGGTAATTTCGGGTACCCGATTATCTGGAGTACTCGTAGATATCCGAGTTTTCTAAGTATTTCCCAGGTAATCAGATATTTCTCAAATTACTCGGGGTTTCTCAAGCATCCGAGTATCAATTAGTTTATTCTCATTATTTCTTACATATATATTAAGGTAAACAATAAAAATCAGAAACTTTATGAATCATTTAGTTTTTATATTTGAGTATGTCAAAAAATGAAACATGAAATCTCGCAAAATACTTACTTTTTGTTGACTTTAATATTTTTGTATATAAGCAGAGTGATACAAAAAAAAAGTAGATTAAAAAAATATTTCTTATTTCTAAGTTCTCGGGTAGTACTCGTAAATTTGGAGGATATCCGTAGAAAATACTTGGTTTATACCAACAGCATTAATTTCGAACGGAAAACACCTATATGTCAGCTCTCGCAAAGTGCAAAAGTATTTATCCGTAATGGCGAGTCTTAGTTCGCAATGCATTAAAATGTCGCGCCACGCTGCTCTTCTCTCGTACAGGTCGATAATAAAAGTAAATTCTTCGCCATTAAGAAAGAAAGATGCGATCGTGGCAGCTAAAGCGCCAAGACTTAACGGCCTTATCGCTCGCGCTTTATCGGTCGTGACTGATAAGGAGTTTGCAAGCGTAAGACGGCGAAAGAGTCGAACAGGGTCGTAACAGGAGATACCTGCGAGATAAGAAGGAAGATAAATGCAAATAAAATAGCGGTGCGTTCGTGATTTCTTTTTTTCTTCATCCATTAATTGATCCATTATCTCGACGACATGTCGACGGAACGATAAGTATCGACCGGCTCAAATATTCGCAGGAGATAAATGGCGAGCATAGAAATGTTAAACTTCGTTTCACCACAAGAACCCTACGGTTCATTTTATATATTACGTTGATATTGCATATTTAATATAAATATATTACTCTGAAAATGTCGTGTATTATTGGCCCGACCGAATGTCGAAATATCAAATGTACTTGATAAACGTGGACTGTACGATATTACCGGGCCAATGGCAGGATTTTTGCGAGCCGGCTGGAAAAGAAACGCCGATAATAACTCGGGACGCAGAGAGGTTAATAATTCATTGATAAGCAGAACTCGAAGTTACGCAATCTTTTACGACCAGCCGCCCCACTCAGGCGCCCGCTAACACGGCTGAGTGCCGGGAATTCAACCTTTACGCTAATCATCAATAATTCTTGACCGTTTATGGGGTCACGTAGAAAAACGTAAGCGGTAAGATTCGAACAATAATCAAATGCTGAGATAAGCGAAAAGTGATAAAGATGTTAGACCAAGGCCTTAATACCCGCCCGAGCGGAACAGATCGCAAGAAACGGCGTACAACTTCCGAGCTTTGTTAATAAAGCGCATTCGTTGCAGTATAATACGTATAGGACGAAAAAAGGGAATAACCGAAGGAGAGGGAGACGATGAAGAGAGGGAGAATGTCAAAGCGCGACACGCGCTTAAGAATAATCGAATAATCGGCAGAGAGATCTCACGGATAACGGCACGAAATTAGCGCGAGCGACGTCCGAAAAATCAGAGGCATTGATTAAAAGAGCTGGTCGAGAGATGATGGGAGAATCGGGATTTTCTCTCTCTCTCTCTTTCTCTCGAGATAGCCGGAAGAGAGATGAGACCGGGAGAGAGAACCGAGAGATGCGTCGCAACGCGACGCGAAGGACGCACTGAGAGCCGTTCGAGGGAGGGAAGCTCGTCCGCTCGGTGGGGATGTGTTTTACTCCGGTGGGAGGCAGCGGGTGGCGAGTGAACGAGCGAGCGTAGGAGAAGGGAAAGAGAGCGACAGAGAAAGAGAGAGAGGGTACTCGTGTCGCGCGATAACCGTCGCCGAGGTGCAAACCAGCCGCGAATTCGAAAGGCGGCCAGTCGCTGTTTGCGCGTCGGCGGTGACGCGTCGCGGGTTCGCTCCTCGGCACGGGATCGAGGTAAAGTCTCGCGAGTCCTGCGCGAGGATACGCGAGTACATACGCGGAGCGATTCGGCGGTCGCGCGAGTGTCTCTCCTCGTTCGGCCGGCCGTTGACTAACGAGTGTTCTTGAGTGTCTCGATGAGAGAGCGTGGTAATGTTGCCGCGAGTGAAGGAGCCCCCCCCCCCT